>NW_027228090.1:0-48613 GCF_037783145.1 Equus przewalskii
AATGTTCTAAACTGTCAGGGGCTACCTGAAGTGCTGGTTTGTTTTACTAACTGGGATATCAGTTAGGAAAAAGCAGCAGGCACTGCTCAAAATGTTGCACAGAGACTGAACCACAGATGCCTGAGGCAAGTAATTATGAGTGGAGACATACTTCAGACTACCAAAGGCCTCAAAAAGAAAACTCTTTGGAAAATTAAGACATTTAAAAGAAGTTGTGGGGGCAGCCTGGTGGCACAGCAGTTAAGTTCACACATTCTGCTTCAACAGCCTTGGGTTTGCCGGTTTAAATCTTGGCTACAGACCTACACACTGCTTGTCAAACCATGTTGTGGCAGGCATCCCACATAAAACAGAGAAATATGGGCATGGATGTCAGCTCAGGCCACTCTCCCTCAGCAAAAAAAGGATTGGTGGCAGATGTTAGCTCAGGGCTAATCTTCCTCAAAAAAAAAAAAAGTTGTGCATATGGGAAAATCTAAAGAGCAACACACAAGTCCAGATAAGATACATGCTGAAAAAAGATTGAGAGGACATTAAGCTTTCTCTCAGGCTGATTCTAAGGCCCAGAACCAAGGCTCAGCTAATTAGTGAAGGACTTCCCTGGCACAGAGCCATTCTGCAAATACTTGGAGAGACAGGTGTATTTTGAAGGCCAGGTTTTTTATAAAAATAAACACAAAGCATACAAAACAACAGAGAAACATGACTCATTCAAAAGAAAAAATGTCCAAAAACCATCCCTGAAGAAACATAAGTATAAATCTATTAGATAAAGACTTTAAACAACTGTCTTACAAATGCTTAATAAGCTCAGAAAACAAAGAACTAAAGGAAATCAGAAGATCAACAAATGAACAAAATGATCATATAATAAAAAGAGAAATTATAATAAATAATGAAACAATATTTGGAACTGAAAAATACAAGGAACAAATTGAAAAATTGAGTATAAGGTTTCAGTGGCTGACTTGAGCAGAAAGAAGAATCAGAGAACTGGAAGTTAGATTTGTGAAATTATGGAATCTGAGGAACAAAAAGAAAAAAAGTTACCAGAGGTGAAATGACTTATGGCAGACCATCAAAAGGACACAAATATGCATTATGGAAACCTCAGAAGGTTAACAGAGAAAAGGGCAAACAGATTATCTGAACAAGCAATGGACAAAAACTTTCTAAATTTGAGAAAATACATGGATCTACAAATCCAAGAAGCTCAATGAATTTCAAGTAAGATAAACACAGAGATCAACAATAAGACACACTATAATCAAACTATTGAAAGAAAATGATGACAAAACTTTGACATTAAAAAAAAGTCACATACAAAGGATGCCATTAAGATTATGAATCGACTTTTCCACAAGAACTTTGGAGGCCATAAGGTAACCAGATGACATACGTAAATTGCTGAAAGAAAAAATAAAATGAAAAAGCTGTTAACCATTAATTTTTTTTAAAGATTGGCACCTGAGCTAACAACAGTTGCCAATCATCTTTTTTTCCTGCTTTTTCTCCCCAAATACCCTCAGTATACAGTTGTATATTTTAGTTGTGGGTCCTTGTAGTTGTGGCATGTGGGACACCACCTCAATGTGGCCTGATGAGCGGTGCCAAGTCTGAACGCAGAATCCACAGCAGTGAAGTCCCAGGCTGGAAGTGGAATGCGTGAACTTAACCACTTGGCCACAGGGCTGGCCCCAACCATGAATTTTCTATTCAGCAAAACTGTCCTTCAAAAGTGAGGTGGAAATTAAGATATTTGCATATAATCAAAAGCTGACAGAATGCATTTCCACTAGACCTGTCCCACAAATAATGCTAACAGGAGACCTTCAGGTTGAAATAAGAGGATGCTAGATGTTAACCAGAAAATGTACAAAAATATGAACCTCTCTGGTAAAGGTAAATACATGGTCAAATATAAAAACCAATACTATTATGATTTTGGATTGCATTTCCATTTCAATTTTTTCTACATAATTTAAAAGATAGCTAAAATATAAATAAAATATAAATTTTATATTTAAAATATAGACATAAAAATAATTTTAAATTTGCATTAAGTATAGAATAGCTAAAGATATAATTAATGACATTGATTACATAAAATAGTGACATTGATAACATTGACAATATATTATAAAGATATAGTAGTGACACATAACATGATCACATAGAGTTGTAAAGGAATAGAGTTTTAATATGCAATTGAACTTAATATTAATTTGAAATAGATTGTTATAACTTTATGATTTCATACATAATCCATATGGTAACTTCAAAGGAAATATGTATAAAATATACAAAAAAGGAAAAAAGAAGGAGTCAAAATGGTTCACTACAAAAATATCAACTAAGCACAAAAAAAGGAATTGATGTTGGAAACAGGGACAATAAGATAAAAGAAACAAGAAAATGACAAAAGTAACTCCTTCTCTATAAATAATTATCTTAAATCTAAGTGGATTAAACTCCCAAATCAAAGGGCAAAGAATGGGAGAAATAATTTTTAAAAATTATCCAACTATATGCTGTCTACTTTAGAGCTGAGGACAAAAACAAGTTGAATAAGAAAAGACTGAAAAGAAAAAAGATAGTGCATGCAAATAGAAACCAAAAGTGAGTAAGGATGACTATACAATTATCAGTTAAAATAGCCTTTAAACAAAAAAAGTTATAAAGATCAAAGAACGACATTATATACTGATAAAAGAATCAATTCACCAAGAGATATAACAATTACTGCATGTGCAGCAAACATCAGAACTCCAAAATATACAAAGCAAACATTGACAGAATTGAATGAAGACATAAGAAAGGCTACAATAATGGGAGGAGACTTCTGAACCCCTCTTTTCTTTTTCTGAGGAAGATTAGCCCTGAGCTAACACCCATGCCCATTTTCCTCTACTTTATATGTGGGACATCTGACACAACATGGCTTGATAAACGGTGTGTATGTCTGCACCCAGGACCAAAACCAGTGAACCCTGGGCCCTGAAGCAGAGCACACGATCTTAACAACTGCACCCCCGGGCCGGCCCCAATACCACACTTTTAATAATGTCTAGAATAACCAGAAAGAATTTCAATGAGTAATTAGAGGACTTGGAAAACATTCTAAACCATTTGGACCTACTAGAACACGCCACCCAACAAAAGACAAATACACAATTTTATCAAGTGCACATGAAATATTCTCCAGGATAGACTGCATATTAGGCCACAAAACAAGTCTTAATAAATTTAGAAAGATTGAAATTATTCAAAGTATCTTTTCTGGTCACTGTAAAATGAAATTGAAAATCAACAGCAGAAGGAAAATTGAAAAATTCATAAATATATGAAAATTAAGCAGCACAGTGTAAACAACCAATGGATCAAAGAACAAATCATAAAGGATATTATAAAGTATCTTTAGACAAGTAATAATGTAAACACAGCAAACTAAAATATATGGAATGTAGTACAGGCAGTGCTAAGAGGGAAATTTATAGATATAATTATCTACATTAGAACAGAAGAAAAATTTCAAATCAAAAATATAATTTTATACATTAAGGAACTACAAAAACAAGGAATATAAAGTTAAAAACTAGCACAAGATAGAAAATAATAAAGATTAGAGGAGATATAAATAAAATAGGTAATAGAAAAACAATAGAGAAAATCAACAAAATCAAGAATTGGTTCTTTTAAAAGGTCAACAAAATTGACAATTCTCTACCAAATTAACCAAGAAAAAAAGAGTAAAGATTAAAATTACTAATATCATAAATGAAAGTATGGACATTACTACCAATCAACAAAAATAAAAATTATTAGAAGCAATTACTATGAACAATTGTACACCAACAAATTGGATAATCTAAAGTCAAATGTAAAAATTCCTAGAAATCTAAATCTACTAAGATGGAATATTTAGGAAATAGAAAATCTGAACAGAACAACTGTTAAGGAGATTGAATCAGTCATTGAAAACCTCTCAACCAGTATTCCCAGGGCAAATTGGCCTTACTGGTGAATTATGTCAAATATATATGACAAAATCAACATCAATCATCCTTGAACTCTTCCGGCAAAGTGAAGAGGGGGGAAAACTTCCAAATTTATTTTATGAGCTCAGCATATCACCCTGCTACCAAAGCCAGACAAAGATGCTGGAGAAACCCTACAAAGTAATAACCCTCATGAATATTGATGCAAAATCTTCAACAAAATACTAAAAAATCATGTTCAGCATTAAAAGGGTGGATTATACAGCATGACCAAGTGGAATTTGTTAAGTAATGCAAGTACATACTACAACTATTATACAGAATGATAACATCAAGTTGAGTAGTTTCTATTTTTATTTCTATATATTAGCAAAAAAAAAATTATTGCCCACAAGTTAGAAGAAAATATATACCCTTTATATTTATTGAAAAAATATCACAAAAATCCCCAAAATTTGGTTGGGAATATACAACTATTTTGTCAAATCTCAATTATTTTACTCTCTAGATTAATTTTAGTCCCTGTCTTCAATCTCAAAATAATATTATTCCTAATGAGAATCTGACGTTAAATTGATCCATTGCTGAGACTACAGTACTAAAGAAATCTTTGTGTACATTTTCACAGAGTGGATTCTATGAGTCACTCTTGTCAGGGCCCCATCACTTCCTTGTTCCTCAGGCTGTAGATGACGAGGTTGAGAATTAGGTTTAAGAAGCTGGTGAAGACAGCCCGAACTGTCTTGTGTTGTTCTATGTCAGGGACTGGAGGAATCTTGGGCATAGATAGGTGTAAGCAAAGGGCACATAGTAGAAAGCCACCACAGTGAGGTGAGTTCTACAACTTGAATAGGCTTTCCTTTTCCCTTCTGCTGAGTGCATGCAGTAGACAACAAGGAGAACCTGGCCATTGGCCTTGGCTATACCAATGAAAGGCAACACAAGGAATCAAGAAATAGGGTGATGCTCACAAACACTGTGTATTCATAGACCAAGGTGTCAATGTAGACCTGAGTCAACATGGCTGGGTCCATTAGAGAAGAAATGGTTGATGGTCCAGAACCAGCAATCAGGAGTATGAGGGCATATACAATGTGGGCACAAGAGTGATAAAGCCCATTATCCAAGATCCTATTATTACCAGCACAGACTTTTTCGTCTATGGATGGGACGGAGGGGAGGAGAGCAAGTAGTCACATAATGATCGTATGTCATAGATGTCAAGAGCAGTGCTGCAGTAAATGCTAAAGTCAAGAAGATCTGAACCTCACTCCTGGTGAACCAGATAGAATTGTTTCCAAATGGATAATCAGAAGCCATTTTTGGGACAATGGTTCACGTCCATGAAAGAGAGCTAAGTAGGAAATACATGGGTGTGTGGGAATGGGTGTTCATGAAGACGAGGAGGATTATGGACTGGTTGCCAAACAGAGCCCTTAGGAAAATGAGAACAATGAGAATGAAGAACAAGCCAATTTCTGATGGTGAAAAAAATCTCCAATTTATAAAAATCAGGTAAGGTTTGGTTTTAATTCTCCCTTAGAATTTACTGCTTTTCCTGAAGGAAGAGACACAAGCATGTGTGGTAAATAAAGAAAAATGAACTGTTTAGTTCTTTATTTTTTTATTCTAACCATGATTTTTTCAGAAAAGACTCAGTTACTTAAGTGAGTAATAAAAGTTTCTTATTTTGAAAAAAGAAATCTCATTCTGTTACCCAAAATCACAAGGTAAGTTGGTAAGCATTGACATTCAAAATCTTTTGTAAAGGATTCATTAAACAATTAAAGGAAAATATCTATACCTACTTGGATAAGATATGGATGATTGTCTGCCCTTCATAAATTTGCATATCAAAAAATATCAAAGATTTTAATTAAACATTTACGTAATTCTTCTTGCTAGTATTGAGCACAAATGGAATATCAGTTCAAATGGATATAGGTTTGGATTATCATATGAATAAACTTAGTGATACACAGGAGGTGATTTTTCTTCTATACAGTCATGTGCTGCATAATGATGTTTCAGTCAATGACACACTGCATATATGCCTGTGGTCCCACAAGATTAGTACCATATAGCCTAAGGTGTA
Source organism: Equus przewalskii (assembly GCF_037783145.1). NCBI lineage: Eukaryota > Metazoa > Chordata > Mammalia > Perissodactyla > Equidae > Equus > Equus przewalskii. The sequence goes on from NW_027228090.1 coordinate 6,094, forward strand.
GTAGGACATGTCATCTAGGTTTCTGTAAATACACTTTATGATGTTCACACAGTGAAAAAATTGCCTAATGGTGCATTTCTCAGAATGTATCTTTGTCATTAAGAAACACATGACTGTATTTAGGATTATACTCCTTGCTTATCCTTTAAGATATATATAAATAACTGTAGCTTTTTTTCTAATGTTGAGAAGCTAGATTTGCTTCTTGATGTCACTCTGTCCAACATTGCTGAACCTTCCTGAAAGTCAGTTATCAGTAAGCAACATGGGCTCAGAAAAATACAAGTGTTTATTGCCTAATACCAACAAGTAAAACTTAATAGTTTTTTCTCCCCAAAGCCCCAGTTCATACTTGTATTTCCTAGTTGTAGGTCATTCTAGTTCTTCTACTTGGGATGCCACACAGCATGGCTTGATGAGCTGTGTGTAGGTCCATGCCCAGGATCTGAACTGGTGAACCCCGGGCTGCTGAAGTGGAGTGTGTGAACTTAACCACTCAGCCATGGGTAGGACCCCAAATCAATAGTTTTGATTTTTAAATTCCTCCATTATTATCATTTTCAACCTTCTAGCTCAATTCTTTGCTCTCTAGTATAAGGCAGACATTTCTCCAAATCTATAAGCCCTCATTACATGCACTGCAGTCCCCATTACTCTGCTCAGACATCCACAAATATTAGAGTGAAATTTAAAAATGTCTTAAGGCTTTTTCTCTTGCTCCTCTCTCCCTCTCGTCAAGTAATATCTTATATTTAAAGCCTGTATTAGTAGAGTTAAAAATAGTAGTCTGATCAAAAATATTTATCACCTCTCCCTCTGAAATACAACTGAAATAATGATAATGAAATAAAAAATGTTAGTTATCACAAGATTTTAAAAATTACATAAAGTAATAAGTATCAGCACATTTTAGATGATGAGATTTAGATGGAGCAATGGTTATTCAATAATGGGGAAAAGGTTTTGATACCTTAAGAATCCATGGGGGTGGGAGGAAACTGTATTCCAAGGGAAAGTCTATTGGCAGACAAACTCTGATACCACCCATCTGTGGGCTGCCAACCATTCTGATTTGCCCAATTGGAACATGAGGTTTTCAGTTTTAACATCAGGAAACCCCTGTACAAACTTGGTCCAGCTAGTTACTGGATGAGTCATATAAATGTCTTAAGCTAGAGATTACTAGAACTTTGAGGAAGTCACCATGAAAGAGGGCAAGATTAAAATGTACATGGAGAAAAAACTGAGAAAGAAAAGAGAAAATCTACATAGAAAAATATTTTAAATAAAAATTAACATCTTCACAGGTCTATAATATATTAAACCCACAAAGATAAGAAGAGTTCTTGAAAACTAAGTATATAGTATATATATACTGGCTATATATATTAGCCAGTATAAATGACTCATTCAAAATTTTGAAAGTCAAATATCAGAAAATCTTTTAGTAAGTATAATACACTTGATCTTGGACAAAAGTAAAATAAACAATAGAAAGCATAAATAAAGAAAAAAGGCAGAGACAGTAAGAAATAAGAGAGAGGAAATTAGAAAATTGATGTAAGTAGTTATGTATGATTACTGTAGCTCCTAGAAGTGTATAGGAAAAAATAAGGGAGATAAAATTGTCAAAGTATATCTCAGAACTGACCAATATGAGTCACCATTGTATCAGCATTGAAAAGGTCCGGCAAAATAAATGAAAACCACACTGATAACTTGTGATATAGTAATTGAGGAAAGCAAACTTTTTCTTAAAATCTCCTTTGGTTTTCAGTATAAGCATAGCATAGTAAGCTGATATCAAAATACATAATTTACATTAGTCTGAATTATTAATACTGTTGCCAAGGTAGTATTTGAAATATTTTTACTATCTCTGGCTACCGTTTATTTTGTAAGAGAACTTTCCATGGTAAAATCTCTGACAGGTATTTAATATTAACCCAGTTTTATACTTGATGAAAAAGAAGAGGATAAAGGGATTTGAAGAGGGTCATGGAAATATTAGATGGCCCATCAGGCCTGGTGCTGGATCCCAATGTGTCATTTTTAGGTGCACCATTTAGACTATGACTCCATTAAAATGAATTGTCTTCCTAGCAAGGATTCAATCATACCCACTAAAAGCTTATTTTAATATTTAAAGAGAAGAAAAAATCTTTGAATGTGTAAAAAACTTCTATTAGATTATTTTTACCCATTTCTTCTGCTTCTAGCCACTGAAATAACAATAACTAACCTGTGTTTGGTCTGTTTACATAAACTCTCACCTGTACTAATTTCTTTCAATCCCCTGAAAAACTTAGACACTTGAGCATTAGCATTAATTTCACTATGCTTAGGAGAAAACTGATAGCATCCGTCAAAAGTTACACACTGGGTGAGAGAAATAAAGCCTTGCTCCTGGGCCATTTCTGTATGTGGAAGGGAAGACATGTGTAAACCTTATTGACCATCTCCACTGGCACCTTGGACAGGTGTCAGGAATTGTGCAACTTGAGAGCAAGCCTCTAAGTTTGGTATCACCATCCACATTTGTAAAAGAACTGGCAGTCATTGAATTCAAGTGACTCTCTATATCATGAGCTAAAAGGATATCCTTATCCATCACCTTACGAGAAGCAATGAATCAGAAATAAGTGTGGCTCACGGGTTTAGCCACCCAAAACTTCCTTTAAAGTAGCTATTTTAAACAGGAACTATCTCTTCCTACTAGGCAGTAGATGATGGAAAATGCATTTAAGTTATTTTATGCCAAAATAAAATTGTCTTAAAGTTTACTTACACATTTTACATCTTCTCCTTAGAGACTTGCTTCCTAAGGTTTCCTGAGTTTACTGTATTCTCACTGATTCCCTGCAAGAATCCAACAGATCACATCCAGCTTCTAGTAACTGGTAGAAGGGAGGCTTCACAATATCATTTACAGATAAATAATATCTCATGAACTCTAAATGAAGTGTAAGTCATATGTTTCTTTCAGTCAAAAAGTGTTTCTAGAAAGATATGTTTACCAAGGAATGCCCACATTATCTCTGTAAGTCAGGTTGCAGATGTACAAATTCTATTCTCCAGTTTTTCACAAGTTCGAAAGTGACTCAGATATTACATTTATGTAACTACTTTCCTTGCATAAATTCAATTTCTGTCCTTTTCTTCAGAAGTTTGTAATATATTGTAAAAATTTGACTCAATTTTTGAGTTATTTAATGTTGTTACAGATATTTAAAATGTACTCCCACTGTTATACAGATAAAAAACCAAGACCAAAAGATTTACAGTTATTTATTCAAGACCATACAGTGAGCCATGTATAACTGGGTCTAGAATTCATGTTTTTGATTTACCATTCAGAGTTCTATCTCCAAGTGAAGACTATTTTTTAAGATATAGAGTTCTATATATGACCAAAATATGGTATCTTCAATTCTGGGAAGAACTTTTGTGATCACAAATAATCTATTCTAGAAGGAAGGTGAAAAGTAGTGAAGTGGTTGATGTTATATATGAACTTCTTAAGTGCATTATGGGGAATAAGAGCCAATCATACAGGACTGAATAAACCAATAGGGAGGACTATAATTTTGTTACATCTGTTAAGTGGACTGGATCTTGAATTCTTTTAGTCTCCTGAAATATCTGTCTACAAACCTCCAAACTAACATTTTCAGGGTTTGTCTCCATCATTTGCATGTGGAGTCTTTGAAAACTAGACCTGCCCTTTTTCCTAAAGCCTTGCAAACTGAGGCTGGAGGACTTAATATAAACTCAAGAGAGATTCATGTCTACTGCTGTGTAAGTGACTCAAAAATGTACCCAAGTGCCCAATCACACCATCAGAGATATTTGAAACTGCAAAAGATACTTCAACCCTGACATCTAGGAATCTTGATTGGCTGCCCCTTGGGCTCAGAAACTGGTTTATACATTGCTCCTAGCATTAACCTTGTTTTTCTCTTTTTGTTTCTCTAGAGAAACTTCTTATTAAATACCTGGTTACTTACTTATGTGATACAGGCCTAACTTTGGGAGCCCACCTGCATCACCACCTTATTAAAATACTGGTTCAATGAGATGAAACAACCTATGCCCCATTTCAGCAGGAAGTAGCTAGATGGGTCACCACCCCAAATTCCTTAAGATTGAGGGATGGACATAAAATAGGGGGGAATTGATACCGACCCTGATATCAGTTTCCCTACATTAAACCCAGCATATGTTTTAAAACCAAAACACTCATTCCCTGCTTATTCCCTGTCTTCCTGGCTCCAGAATCCACTATCCTCCATGGAGACAGACACTTCCAAGGACAAGCAGCTGGATTCACTATCTCCTCCCTGCCAAGGAGAACAGGCTGGTGGGAAAGCTGCTGACCAGCAAAGTCAGGGGCTCCCTCCTCTCTACAAGTGTTTCAAGGTCCAACACAGGCTGGTGGGAAATCTCTGACCAGCATGGCCACATGCTCCCCCTCCCCTACCTAAAACCCCAAATAAAAACCCCTCCTTTTAGCTTTTGGGGAGTTATGGATTTCAGTGTTAGCTGACCTCTCTCCTTGTTCAGTGCTGTGCAATAAAATTCCTACTTCCTTCCACTACCCCCGTTGTCAGAGATTGGCTTGCTGCACAATGGTTCAGGGAAATCACTTAGGTTCGGTATCAGAGACACATCTGCAACCATGACTTTAGTCTTCTCTACTCAGAGGTTAATTCTAACATGTGTTGGTTTGTTTGTGTTCATTTAGCAATGCTCCCTGAGACTAGGACAATGTAGAAAGAATAACCAAGAATGCAGGACAGCCTCAGGCCCGCCAGGAGAAAGAGGTCATAAAAACCTCCCAGGTAGTTTCAGAAACCGTCTCTGCTAGTTCCTGGAAGAAAAAAACAATTATTATTATTTACTTGGACTCCAAAAATAATTTTATTGAAGTTTTCTATATTTTATATACTAATATCCAGTAAGTACATAGTTATAATGTGCCCACACATACTAATTAATTTGATAGTTTTTACAAAATTGACCAACACATCTAATATATTAAAATAAAATGGGATGTATTCAATTAGAGACACACAGTTTTACATATATATAAAATTACATATACATATATATGTATACACCTAATTGTATTAAATGTATTATTTTATATTATGCTATATGTATAATTTATTTGTCTGAAATTTTAATCTTTTAATTACTAATCTTTCACACAGTTTGGATGATATAGTTTTTAAAACTTTAGTAAAAGGATTACACATTTCTAGATTTTTTTCACTCTGTTGGAAATGCTAGATATTACCACAGTGAAGTATTACTCATTGTAGTTTGTGATATTTTGAAAATGTGCATTAATACAATTCTTGCTCCTGATAATACCTACTTCTTCTCAATGTTTATATGTCTCCAATAAGATAACTAACAGCAAATATGGATCCAGCACAAAGAGATTTTAAAAGAAAATGTTTAAAATTTCCTAGCAAAGAAAATTATCCCAATGACAAAGTGCTTTGAATTTCCAATTCCAAGTTCTTGGCAAAAAACATTCTTTTGTGGAAATTAAGCACTCGTTTTTCACATTAAAAGCAAAGCCTTGAAACTGCAGAGCACAGTGTTTATTTTATCTTCTTTAAGGACACAGAGATGTCTGTGATGAAAATATTGTCAAGAATCTTTATTTGACCTTTGGAGAGAAGTTAAAAAGAGTTTCCACTTGGAAGTAAGACATCTTAGATTCTGCTTCACAATATCTCTTGGGGGTCACAAATGTAGGTATGGAGGATCTTCAGTAAGCACCATCCCCTGGATAGATTTGGTTATGCAAAACTGAGGAAGCCTGTGGTCTGGATTCAGGGGAGAACCATCCTCAGAGGACCACAGTGGCCAGTGGATGGGGCAGCTCAGGAGAATGGGCAGGTCAGGATGGCTGTGTGTCCCCAGTTAGCACCACAGCCTGGAGCACGGCACAGGGCATGGCCCAGGCCTGGGCTGCAGCTGGAGCAGCCAGTGGATGGAGGATGAGGCTGAGCTTGGAGGGCACTTGGTGCCAGTGAAGGGCGAGGTGGAACCAAGCCAGCAGATGGGAGGGGATGGCAAGACCTTCCTCCATATTCCCCACAGTACGTGGCCTGTACCTGGAGATCTAACTATGAGTTACATGAGAACAAGCCGGGGGTGCATCAAAGTCGGACTCATGTTCACAGTTAGGATAAATACACCTAAAGAACATGATGAGAATCAGGGCAATGTCTCAGACCAGAAAACCTTTATCCAGGAAGAGAAAATGCAGTTATAATTATGACATCCTTCACACAGTCCACACCTGAATCCACACAGGAAGAAAGGGGAAAAAGAGAAGGCAGAAGAATCTTGACTTAGCAGAGTATAAACCTCAGACTGACCAATAGTAAATCTAGTCATGCTCCAGTCCTTTAAGGGCAAATTTATTTTTTTAATTTTTTCTTCAGTAAATAAAACAATAGGTTCTCATAAGATTAGGTGAATTTAATTATAGAAAAGTCAACTAGTATTTCAGTATGTGAGAGTAGTGAAATACAAGAAATAAAATATAAATAAAATCAGAATAAAGAAAGTGCAAGTTAAAACCTGGATAATCATCACACACTCACTAAGGCTTTGACTGCCTCTATAATTTCCAGATAGTAGAATCAAAATATAAAAATATTGTATCTCTTCACATATGTGTAATTTTAGTCATTCTCGCATAATTTTCAAATTCCACGTTATATTTTCACAGGAAAATCTGTACAAATCACATTAATTTTTAAGTATTAAAATTATTTACATATTATATTACATATTAGAATTATACAATTATTATACATATTAAGTATTTAATTATAAAGAGAATTTAAATTACTTAGGAAGTTATATATATGTTTTAGAAAGAACTTGGTTTGATCCAATTTTTCACCATTTTCTAAACATATATGTAGGATGCTGCATATAAGATTTTTACAAGTAGAAGAGAAAGCAAACATTGACAACTGCAAACATTTTCTTTAAGTTTATCATAAAACTTGGCACTATGGTGAATCAGTCCTTTAGTAAGTTAATACATTATTAGGAGAAATTCTGATAGTATGTTACATTGTATGAGGACAATCAATGTTGGCTATTGCAATAAGCAACTTCAGTGTGTTAAGATTGCAGAGTTGGCTTGTCTTTGCTGCTGCATTCTGATGAGAGTGGCGTTACCTTCTTTCACAGCCATGCCCTTCTGGATCACGTGATGGCCAATATCTCCATGGCTGGAGAAGTCAGAGATGGATGGCTAGAAATGAGACATTTTACTCATGCTCATTATCTTTTGCACAGAAATAATCATGTGGCTACGAGTGAAATTCCACAGGTTAGCAAATATGGAAGATCACAGGGATATTTCTTAAGCACTGTCTTTGGTACATATTCTTCCTATAGTAAAAACAAATAGACTAAATGAACAGAGTTGCTAATAGCAAAAAAAAAATGATGTATGTAAGTAAAAGGGGGGGAGGCACTGAATCTAGGTGTTTCTTTTATTCAATTTTGTTCCTTTGTTTAGGTGTAGAACGACTTGTCTCCAAGTGAGAGTCAAATGCATCTGTAAATGTCAATAAAAAGATAAAGTTGGCTTCACAGAGAGAGCCAAGAGAAAGAGAGAAGTCACAAAGATACACTTTTAGAGTAAGTTTTTTTTATTGATTGCAAACTTCTGCTAACTGATACCACTATCACCCAGCCAGAAGGTTTTACACTACTGACCTACTACTCTTTGAACTTGTTTCTTCATAGTCAATAAATCTATTAGAACTTCCAGCAGAGGCAATAATCAGGGACAGCAGGGACTTAAGAATATTGACATTTCTGTCCTAGGTCCTGTTTGACCTGTGATGGTAAAGGCTTTGTGTCATGAACTTGAAAGTCTCAGACAAAGAATGCAGGGTTAGAGGCAAGGCTCTCGAGTCTTTCTACTTGAGTTGCTGGCTGCTCTCCAGTCCAAAAATCCTTGAGACTAATTAATACTTATTTCAGTTCTTGCATTCTTAACATGTACAATTCCTAACATGTAGAATGTGGAATTCTTTATTTCTTGCTTGCCTTAAATACCATGGCTTTTCAGGATCGCCTTCATCTGCCTTTAGATGTTAAAATGGTATTAAACTAAGACAGAAACATGATGAAAGTTGGTTTATGCAGAATTTTCAAACAGTTACAAGGTCAACTGGTGGTCATTTTTCTATTCATATTATTAATTAAGCAACAATCAGATACCAGTAATGAGAGAGCTACTCAGGGCTCTGATTCACTGAAGGAGGCATCATGTCTCAGGGATTCTCTTACTGTTAGAAGATTCTAAAAGGACGATTTCTAAGACAGCAGAGGAGAAGAAGCAGGAGACACCTGATTTCTCCTGTAATACCTCAAAAGTTGAGTTTTTAGAGGCATAATATACTTCTAGATGATGCCAACATGAGGCCTAAGATGTCAGGGCAAGCCTTCTATCCACTCTACCTTGTTTTCTGTCTCTTTGCACAAGAATCCAGAGTTCATGGTTCTGATCATTTCCTGGTGAATTATTATGGCTTCCAGAACTCTTCCTCAGTTGGTGTTCTAGTTTTGGAATTTATTATTGTGAATTGCATTGTCAATGCAATTAGCAAGGTATGTTCATCTTATAGTATGGCTCTGTATTTAGATCTATCTGAGAATATATTGTTTATGTTAATAGATAGAATGCAACTCTATATCCAATAGACTGACAGATGATTGTTGTCAGAAAGTCTAAAGTGCATCACACAATGTAAACGTTTATACCCAATAACAGACAATGTCCACTGAGCCTTTATATTTACATTTTAGAATATAATGAACACTTCCATAGAATTCTTCCCAGGGTTCCCATCACATCCTTATTTAGAATTTTCATTTAGACTATGCCTCACAGGGTTGAATATGGGTGTCAGAATGGTGAAGAAGACAGATACTACTTTATCTTTGTCTGAAGTATGGGAAGAGACTGGCCAAATATACATAAAAATAATGGTGCCATACTATAGGCTGACCATGGTCAGGTGAGATGAGCAGGTGGAGAATGCTTTCCTCTGGTTATGAGTGAAAGCCATTTGGATGATGGTGACCAGGATGAGTGTGTAGGAGGATGACTGTGAATGGAATAAGAAGAGGAATAGTAGTGCTGATCAAAACCTGACAGATAAAGATAGCCTCACAGGAGAGATGCAAGACATGGACGTTTACAGTAGAAATGACGTTTTTTTCTGGATCCTTAGAGGGGGAATCTCATGGTGAAGAGAGGATATATCAAGACACTGAAAACACCACTGGTTCGTGAGCTAACAGCTATCTGCCTACAGAGGGGCCAGTTCATGAGGAATAGATAGTATAGAGGCTTGTAGATGGCAAACTATTGGTTATAGGACACGAGGCCCAAGAGAATGCATTCAGTTCAACCCAGGGCCAACAGCAAGAAGATCTGGGTGCCACAGTCCAAAACAGAGATGACTGTATTATGCAGAAGGTAGTCAATTATCATCTTGGGGGCAATAGAAAATGTGAAGATATCAATAAGAGAGAGCTGCCAAAGAAAAAATACATAGGAATGTGAAGATGCGGGCATATCCGGATCAGCAGAACTAGTATGCTGTTTCCAGTTAGTGTGGAAATATCATGGTGACAAATGCAAGAGACACAAGTGAGTTGAAGTGCATTGCAGCAGACCTAGAAGAAAAAATTCAGTGATTGTGTGGTTCTCAAAATATGTCAACCTTGGAATCTCCATAGAGATAAAAGGTAAAGCAGATGATGTGGAAAGTATTTCACAATCAATAATGGGCTACATAGAAATTAACCCAGCAAAAACAGTGTTAATATTACCTAAGGAATCTGGAAAAAACTGGTAAATTCAGTAGACCTAAATTGATCTAATGGCATTTGTCTTGTTTGATTTGGTGCTACATGATGTGAAACATTAAGTTAGATGGATATTTTCATCTTTTAAATATATTTGGGATACAGGCTTTTTCAGTCTAAAATATGTTAAATTAAAAGGTCTTTTTATTAGTGGTTTATCAGCACTTTTAGTGATGGCTCTCCAGGAGAATGGAGAATACAATTAATCAGATTGACTTCCTTTGTCCCACCACTGTAAGTACACCTTGGCTTCAGAACTCTGACCTCTAGAACAAAGCAAAGTTCTGTAAGCATGTCTGTTAGAAATGAAAAGCACTGTGCATGGAAATATAAAACACTACAGACATAAATACATATGGATTCTGTGTTGGTTGGTAGAATCCAATTCTCCTAAATTGATTTGGTATATTTTTCCTCACTTCAGATACCTAGAGTTTTCTATATATAATGAGCGTTTCACACATAGTTTCCCCTCAAATATTATCATTCATTCTTTGGAACATTCACCCAACTTTCAAGGACAAATAGGGATATGGAGAATATTCATGTGGTTATTTAATCTTGGTGATGAAGAAATTATGCACTGGATCCCGGTAGCAAATGTTCACTTTAGAAATCATCTGCCTGATACAGTCTCACATAGCAATGTCATCATCATTTCAACACAGGAAAGGCTTTGTTCAAACATGCAACAACACCTCATCCTCTAATAAGTTCCAAATTCTTCAGTCTCACAAGAACATTCCTTCAAGTAATAGTCTCAATCTTTCTCTTGAAAAGTATAGCTAAACCAAAAAAAAATAATCCTATCAAAGCATTAAATCATTTATCATTAGGGCAAGGCATCATTTAGTTAAATTAGTCAGATTATTGTCTCTTACATAATGTTTACATTACTTTGTTGTTTAACGACAGTAATCAGGTTTTCACTTGTATATAATAAAACTCATATTACAGATTGATGTTCTCATGTTTATATAGTGGGAAGGATGATAGTTGTTAGCGGATACTGAATTACAAGTATATTTTCATGTCAAAGTTTCAACACTAATGTGTTTCATAACCTAAGTGTATTTGCATTTAAACATTTAATAAAATACACTGGGTGATCAAAACAGACAAAAGCAAATAAAAACACTATTGAACAGTAGAATAGATTATTAGATATCATCATAATTATTATAAACAGAAAAATAAAAATAGCAGTTTACTAACATTATGCAAAACAGCTGAGTATCTAGACATTAAAATAAAACAGTGAGATGTTCCTTTATTCATATCCAACAGCTTCTTCCTTAGTGAGTGTTGCAATTTCTGCTTAATTGGAATTAAAATGAATAGTTCATATGACGCAAATAGCACTTTTAAGTAAATAATTCATGTTACAAGTTTCGTGTTGTAGGACAAATGCCTGAATCTTCACATAAATATATCTTTGCTTACTGTTCCCATCTGGATCCCTCAGCTTTTCCTGCTTTATTATTTGCCAAAAAAAAAAAATTTATGCAAATCCTTCTAAAGCTGTAAGCACAAGTTCTAGTCCAACCACTTTCTTATGCAATGCTGGCCACTCAAGTCCCTGTAAAGTCATCTTTCTTTATATTCATAGCAATATGGTCTCTTATTATGATGGCCCTTAAAATATTTACTGCCTTATTGCATTTTATTCCTTAATTATTATTAACTGTTGATTTCTTTCTGTAGTACATCTGTAAAACTGAATTTTTGTAATATTTCTATTTATTCACTCATAGAAACGAGACATGGTTAAACATATTGATAATTGAATTTTTCACAGAGTGAATAGGATTTGGAGTTAAAATTCAGTGCCTAGGTTTTATTTCCTGCATTTATTAGCTGAATGTCTTGGGATGAAATACTTAACTCACTTTAAGTCTCACTTTCATCATTTTCAAAGCTGAGATTGTAATCTGTCTCAAATTTCTTTTACACATGAAATGTGCTATATAGCAATACAGACTTTTAAAATTGTTAAATACAACTTGATCCATCAATGTTATTAAAATTCAATTTTTTCTTGTGATAAAACAGGCAAATTCATCAGTTCCAACTCTAACCGGGGCAATTGAATTGCTTTGAAAGTAACTGGGCATTAGGTTTCCCCACATTTTGCAAATTCTATAATTGAACTTCTTTCTCTGAATGGCCATTATGATGCTATCAAGAGTGGATGATTATTCTTTGCAAATAATTATATGACCAATAGATTTGAATTATCTTCTCTTTCTAATACGTACTTCTCGGGACCAAACCCTTTTCATTTCATATTATTTGCTCTAATGAGCAATGTCTTTTCAGAGTTGGTCAATATTTTAAAGTTCCCATCACTGTCATCATCATCTTTCTATGCCACTAGGAATATGTGGGGATAGAATACGTGTTCTTTACTGTTCAGGATGTTTGCATTATAAGCATAAAGTGTTAGCCATTACAAATGTAAAGAAAAAGTCATTAACAGAACATTGGGTTTTTGGTTAGAGAGATTTGTGTTTGTAATCTCACTCTGCCAGTTATAGGCTGATGATTTTAGGCAAGTTTATGTTCTGGAGGCTTGCTTTACTTATCCACAAAATGGGATTATGATCCTCACTTGGAAAGAAAAAAAAAAAGCATTTGTATATGAAGTTTTTTTAAGACAATGTATAGAACAAAGCTAATATTAATAAATATTGATATTCTTCCCAGCTGCCTTCTTTACCCATTCCAAACTTCCGGCTAGTTTTTTCAGTACTATTTTCTTTGTTTTTTACTTTTCTCTTCCCTCTCTCCTCCTCTTTCCTCCCCACTCTTTCCTTCCTTCTTTTCTTTCTTTCACCCTGAGCTTCTTTCCTCTCTCTTTCCATTTCACTGTGTCTTCAACAGTGCTAGATTGAATTTAAATATTTACATCTTGCTAGGAATATGCCTTTAAGTAAGCAAAGTAGTCTTTATAAACTTAAAATAAAGACACTCCTTATCCTACCTTCTTCACACGGTGTGAGAAAATTTAAGATAAGAAAACTTGAAACAGTTACTTGTTGATTTACCCAATGAATACCCAGATATGTTCCCTGGTGTATTGAAATGATTAACTATGAATGCAGATGGTATTATTTTTGTATTAATGTAAGAAGAATATGAAAGAGAGACTTTGTGAAGTGCCGCTGAGGATTTCAAAAGAAAATGATTGAACATAGAAAGATAACCAAGCAAAATACAAAATATGTTAATAGAAAGAGTGCATAATAGGTTGCTTTCACAAGTATATTTAAAATAAAATAATGTATATTTGATTTGACAGTAATTTGGCATTGCCTTTCATAAAATGATTGTTTTATGGGAATTTCTAGATAACAACTAACCATATTTATGATTAGCCTTTCAAAGCCAAGATGCTGTCACTGTATCATTATTTGGTGGAAATTACTCATTTATAACAAAAATGTAAAAAGCTGAAAATGAATAAAAATTAGAAATAAGGCTGAATTTATTTCTTCACTGAAACTGTGGTAATGCAGTTAAAGTAATTATTTTGTAGCCTTTTCTAGCTACAGTCAAGTTAGAAAGATGTTTTCTTCATGGAACAAAATTGAATTATCTGCAAGATATTAGTAGCAGAAGATTCACTCACACCTCAGTCAGTGATGAATGTCTAGAATTAAGCACTGAGATGTTCCATAGTCATAAATTTGAAATCATGTGTGCAGAAATATCGTTTTTTATAGTTACTTATTTTCCTCATGATTAATGGTTTGTTCACAAAGACTAGGAAACTAAGCGAGTGTGATCTTGGTCTGCTTCACTGGCACAAGTGGAATGTTGAAGATAAATAAATAGAAATACCCTTAAATAAGGGATGTTTTCTGCATGTATTTTCTTGAAAATGGCAGGAAATAAACACTAAATAAAATAATTAAAACTAGAGGATGTGTAAACATGGGAATTTAATTTTTTCTTGATCATTGAATCATTTTGAATCACCTCCAGTGGGATCTTCATCATAGAGAAAGGATTCAGGGGAAGGAAATGCATGATTGGAGATAACTGTGAAATATTATTAAGTCTATCAACACTGTCACAGTCCCCAGGAAAGAAGAATATCAAGATTTTGATATGATTTCAGTAAAGCATGAGAAAGTGGAATATGTTTACAATTATCAACACAATGATTTACAAAAGTTTTAGATGTCAACTGAGCCATTTTCTGAGAAATGAGGTGAGATTATGCTATTTAGTCAATAAAATTGACTAGCATTCAGTTTTATTTTGAAATTAGGTTGATGGACACTGTATACAAAAGTTCTCAAAAATCACTTGGATCAATTCAAAGATACTGATAAAAGCCAATAAAGGCAATTTGAAATATTGGGTCAACTATGAATCACTTAAAATAACAGGGACTTCAGGGCTGGTCCAGTGGTGCAGTGGTTAAGTTCACACATTCCACTTGGCAGCCCTTGGTTCACTGGTTTGGATCCCGGATGCAGACATGGCACCGCTTGGCAAGCCATACTGTGGTAGTCGTCACACGTATAAAAAGTAGAGGAAGATGGGCATGGATGATAGCTCCCGGCCAGTCTTCCTCAGCAAAAAGAGGAGGATTGGCAGCAGATGTTAGCTCAGGGCTAATCTTCCTCAAAAAATAAATAAATAACAAGGTCTTCAATTAAACTGTACTAAAAAAATTATTGAAGGAATAATTTTAAATATATCTGTATTCCTCTATATTATCATCAATAAAGTCCAGTTCTAAAAATGTATAAATGTCCTGGATACCCCATAGATTTGTTCACTTATAGGGAATAAATATTTGATACAGGCAAATATAGAGATATATTTAAAACTGAGTGAAATATAAACAGGTAGTAGACATCTGATCTTTCAAAAGCAGTGTGCCTATTATTCATAGGATATATCTGAGATATCACGTTGTTTGTAAATCAATATTTTATTTAGGCACCTTAAATTATTAATTATATTAAGTACAAATATGTTGGAGTGGAGGTATATCATTATTGGCAGCAGTAGCAACTCATATAAACTCATCCTTATTGAATTAGTTAAAATGTCTTTCATTTGTAAATAATTAAAAACCCAGTTTAAACTTGTGTAGTAATTACAGGTTTATGTTTGGTGTTCCAGACATAGTAGATGGTTTTAGTCAGTGTAGTGATAATGTAATTAATTTGCCTTATTTTTTCTCTACTTTCATCAGTTTCAGTTTTATTGTAAGCATGGAGCCTAGGGCTGGAAAAATATGAAAACAGCATCACCAGGCTTCAAATCTGAAATTCAGTGTCTACAATATGCTACTCAGGTAGCTACCAGATAGTATAGTTATAAGAATCCTTCCCCAAATAATACCTGATCAAATTGGATAACATCTTGCTAAAGGCATGTTCCTGAAATAACCATGAAAATTAAATTACTGTTATTTGCCAAGTGGTTGGTTCACACCCTTGGAACTGGCCTTGAGCTCTATATTTGTTGAATTACAACTTCCAAATCTCAGCGGCTCACAATGTGGGGAGATTTGTCACTGATATCACTTATTAGATATGAGTCAAGTGCAACTCAGCTCCATATCTTCATCCCTGTTTCCTGGGTTGAAAATTCACTAGATTCTATTGAGTTACTACTATCGAACTATCACAGCAAAAGAATGAGAACAATGGTAGAAGGAGGTAATGGCTCTTAAATCTTCCGTTTGGATATGGAATCCTTCACTTTCATTCACATTTCCATTTGTTAGAGCAAGTCACACAGTGAAGCTTGCATTAAGAAAGAGATGGGAGGGGCTGGTCTGGTGGCACAGCAGTTAAGTTCACATGTTCTGCTTCAGTGGCCCGGGGTTCACCAGTTCAGATCCCTGATGTGGACATAACAACACTTGGCACACCATGCTGTGGTAGGCGTCCCATATGAAAAGTAGAGGAAGATGGGTATGGATGTTAGCTCAGGGCCAGTTTTCCTCAGCAAAAAGAGGAGGATTGGCAGCAGATGTTAGCTCAGGGCTAATCTTCCTCAAAAAGAAAAATAAAAGAAAGAAAGAAAGAGATAGGAGAGGCAACTCAAGATGGTGGCTTAAGAAGACCCTCAGCTCAGCTCCTCACACAGAAACAACAAATTTACAGCTACATATAAAACAATTTCCTGTTAAAAAGACATGAAAACTAGCTAAACAGCACCTCCACAACAAAGGATAAAAGGTCTGGGCTGGCCAGGTTGCACAGTGGTTAAGTGCACACGTTCTGCTTCTTGGCGGCCCAGGGTTTCCAGTTCAGATCCCGGGTGCAGACAGGGCACTGCTTGGTATGCCATGCTGTGGTAGGCGTCCCACATATAAAGTAGAGGAAGATGGGCACAGATGTTAGCTCAGG
Source organism: Equus przewalskii (assembly GCF_037783145.1). NCBI lineage: Eukaryota > Metazoa > Chordata > Mammalia > Perissodactyla > Equidae > Equus > Equus przewalskii. Next base: position 22,401 of record NW_027228090.1, read on the forward strand.
GCCAGGCTTCCTCAGCAAAAAGAGGAGGACTGGAGGTAGTTTGTTCAGGGCTAACCTTCCTCGAAAAAAATGTTAAAAAAAAAGGATAAAAGGGCTACATTGAGATGAGAAGGTGAGGCAGAGTTGTGGTCTTGCGAAAAACCACCATCCTTAGCACAGCAACCCATAACTGGGATAGATCTCACATCTCCAAATCTTCTCCCTGAGAAACAAGGGGTTTGTGCCCCACAGTAGGCACCCCAAACCTTGGGACCTTCACTAAAGAGATGAGCTCCCAAAACATCTAGTTTGGAAAAACCAGTGGGGCTTATGTATAGGAGACCCTAAGGGCCATAGGGAACTGAGATTCCACTCCTAAAGGCCCATGCATAGAGTCAGTCACCCCTGGACCCAGCACAAAAACAGTAGTTTGAACAGCACCTAGACCATATGTGAAGGAGATTCATTTGCTTATCTTAAAGCATTTGCCAGAGGATCAGGGGCCAGTTGAGACTCTCTCCAAGGACAGAAGCACTGGTGAACACCATTTTTTTACTCCTTCTAAATTTCTAGCACAGACACTGGTGAGTGACATTTTTACATTCTCACTCTACCTTATTAGTGCCAGTAGGCACATTCAGTCACAAGAGTCTCTTGCTGGCCTGATCAAGCTGGCAGGCATACTCCACACCCATGCTCTCCAGAGTCTTGTAAATTCATTGGATGCAACCTGCCCCCATACTCTCCCATGACTACTCTAAAGCTGGCAGCCATGTTCCACTCTTGCGCTCTCCCATGGCCTTGATAAAGTCAGTGGGCACACACCACCCTCATGTTCTCCCAGGGTCTTGCTAAAGCCAGCAGGGACAGGCAATCCATACAGGGGATGCCTCTTGAGCTCCTGGCTCTGATGGCCAGGCGAGCTTACATTTCTGGGCCCACAGGACTGAAACAAATGGTCAGACTGTTCTTGGAAGACTACCACTCCCAGGGCACTTCATAGGCAGCAGATTGAAAAAAGTCCCCAGTCTTCCTGGGGAAAAGACCTATTTCCTTGTTCTGGAGCATGAGCCTGAGGGACAGGCTTCAGGTTTCAGACACATAGACGCTACAGAGGTACTCTCAGGGGACACAATTTTTATGCTCTTTGTTCTTGCTATAGCTCATCACACTTCCCATAAAGAAGCCTATACACTCATCTGGAGCCTGGATTTTTCCAACTGTAGCCAAAGGGACACTTCCAGATCAACTGCTCTGGACACCGGTAATGTTTATGATTATGGTACCACATGACTGTATATATTTGCATACTTTAAAAGCTGCTGCCTGAAGGTCTGGCTTCCAATGAGCCTGAAGCTAGATGCTGACTGAAATCCCTCCCTTTGGAACATTGTCAGGTTTTGGAACACCTTCAATACCTGGGACCTATCAGGAATAAATCAGACTGCTTAGACAATTACAAAATTTCATGAGACAACCCAGAGCTATGGCAAGGTTGAACAATAAGTTTTATCTGCTACACAAGGCCACTCCTCCAAGACTGAGAGGTAGCTGTCTTACCGAGAATATAGAAACAAACACAGAGTCAAATCAAATAAGGAAACAGAGGAATGTGTTCCAAATGAAAAAACCAAACAAAACCCCAGAAAAAAACTTAATGAAATGGAGATGATAGTAATTTGCATGATAAAGAGTTCAAAGGAATGGTCATGGTCATAAAGATGCTCACTGAACTCAGAAGAAGAATGAATGAATGTAGTGAGAACTTCAATAAGGAGATAGAAAGCTGAAGAATACAATAACTGAAATGAAAAACACTAGAGGTTTTCAATAGCAGACTAGATGAAGCAGAAGAAAATATAATTGATCTGAAAGACAGGGCAGTGGAAACCACCCAAACAGAGCAGGAAAAAAATGAATTAAGAAACTAAAGATAGCTTAAGGAACCTATGAGACAACATCAAATGAAAAAAAAATTCACATTATAGAAATTCCAGGAGGAGGAGAGAGAAAAGGGCAGGTAACTTATTTGAAGTAATAAGGGCTGAAAATGTTCCTAACATGGGGAAGAAAACAGATATCCACATCCAAGAAGCCCAGAGAGTTCCAAAGAAGATGAACCCAATAAGATCCACATCAAAACACATTATAATCAAAATGTCAAATTTAAAGATAGAGAAAGAATCTTAAAGTCAGCAAGAAAATAACAACTTGTTACACGCCAAGGAAGCCCCAAAGACTATCAGTGGATTTTTCCACAGAAACTTTGAAGACTAGAAGAGAGTAGCATGATATATTCTAAGTGCTAAAGGAAAAAACTTCCAACCAAGAATACTCTACTCAGTAAGGTTATCACTTAGAATTTAAGGACAGGTAAACATTTTTCCAGATAAACAACAGCTAAAGGAGTTCATCACCACTAAATCAGCCTTAGAAGAATTGTTAAAGGCACTTCTTTGAACTAAAAAGGGAACAACTTTGTAACAAGAAAACGTATAAAAGAAGAAAATTCATTGATACAGGTACAAAAGTTAAAAGACAAAATAGTGAAAATAACTATAACTACAATAATTAGTTAAGGTTTGCACAAAATAAGATGGAATATATGACATCAAAAACATAAAACATAGGGGGAGAGTAAAAAGGTAGAATTTTAGAATGCATTCAAACAACTTACTGTCAACTTAAACTTGTTTTGTGTGTGTGTATGTATATGTGTATATGTATGTGTATATGTATATGTGTATATATTTTGTGTGTGTGTTTATATATATAGAGAGAGAGACTGTTATATGTGACCCTCATGGTGAACAGAAAACAAAATCCTATAGTAGACACACAAAAGATAGTACAAAAGAAATCTATGCACACAGGAAAAGAGCAAGAGAAGAAGGAAGAAACAAAGGGTAACTACAAGTTAGCCAGAATCCAATTAATAAAATGACAATGAGTACATACTTATCGGTAATTACTTTCAATGTAAATGGACAAAATTCTCCGATCAAAAGACATAGAGAAGCTGAAGGAATAAAATACAAGACCCATCTATATACTGCTTAAAAAAAGACTCACTTAAGATGTAGGGACACACAAAGATTAACAGTGAAGGGATGGAAAAAGACGTTTCATGTAAATGGAAACCAAAAGAAAGCTGGGATAGCTATACTTATATCAGACAGAATAGACTGTAAAACAAAGACTGCAATAAAAGACAAAAAATGAGCATTACCTAATGATAAAGGGGTCAGTCTAATAAGAAGATGTAACATTTGTAACTATGTATGCACACAACACTGGAGTACCTGAATAAATAAAGTAAATATTAACAGACCTTAAAAGAGAAACTGATAGCATGCAATAATAGTAAGGGACTTTAATGCCTCACTTACATCAATAGATAGATTATGCAGACAGAAAACCATTAAGAAAATATTTGCCTTCCTTAAATGACACATTAGACCAGATATACTTATTAGACATATAAAAGACATTTCATCCCAAAGCAGCAGAATACACTTTCTTCTCAAGTGCACATAGAACTATCTCCAGGATAGACCATATGTTAGGCCACAAACAAGACTCAATAAATTTTAAAAGATTTAAATCATATTAAGCATCTTCACTAAACATAATGGTATGAAACTCAAAATTAATTACAAGAAGAAAACTGAAAAAATCAAGTAGAGATTAAACAATATGCTACTGAACAACCAATGGGTCAATGGAGAAGTCAAAACATACCTTGAGGCAAATAAAAATGGAAATACAATATACCAAAATCTATAGGATGCAACAGAAGCAGGTCTAAGTAAAACGTCTACAGTGATACAGGCCTACTTCAAAAAACAAGAAAAATTTCAAATAAACAAGCTAACTTTATACCTAAAAGAAATAGAAAAGAAAGAACAAATAAAGTCCAAAGTCAATAGTAAAAAGGAAATAATAAGGATTAGAGTAGAAATAAATGAAATAGAGATTAAAAAGACAATAGAAAATATCAATGAAAATAAGAGATAGTTTATTGAAAAGATAAATAAATTGACAAACCTTTAGCTAGATTCACTAAGGAAAAAAGAGAGACGGCACAAATAAGTAAAATCAAAAATGAAAGAGGAGACATTACAACTGATACCAAAGAAAGACGAAGCATCATAAGAGACTATGAACAATTATATGCGAACAAGTTGGACAACCTATAAGAAACGGATAAATTCCTAGAAAGATAAAATCTTCTAAGATTGAATCATGAAGAAATAGAAAATCTGAATAAACCAATTACTAGTAAGAAGAGTGAATCAGTATCAAAAACCTTCCAACAAACGAAAGTGAAGGACCAGATGGCTTCTCTGGTAAATTCTACCAAACATTCAAACAAGATTTAATACATATCTTTCTCAAACTCTTTAAAAAAACAGAAGAGGAGGGAATGCTTCCAAACTCATTTTACAAGGCCAGTATTACCCTGATAACAAAATCAGATAAGGAAATTTTAAAAAAAGAAAAAGAGAGAGAAAATTATAGGCCAATGACCCTGATGAACATCAATGTAAAAATCCTCAATAAAATATTAGAAAACCAAATTCAGCAATACATTAAAAGAATCATATACCATGGTTTATTTATTTATCAAGTGGTGTTTATGCCAGGGATTCAAGAACAGTTTAACATCCACCAAACAGTCATGTGATATACTATATTAACAAAAAGAAAGATCAAAATCATTTGATCATCTCAATAGATGCAGAAAAAATATTAGACAAAATCCAACATCCGTTTATGATAAAAACTCTCAAGAAAGTAGGTATGGAGGGAATGTGCCTCAACATAATAAAGGGCATATATTACAAGCCCACAGCTAACATTATACTGTAACAGTGAAAAGCTGAAAGCTTTTCCTCTAAGCTCAAGAACAAGACAAGGATGTCCACTCTTGCTACTTCTAGTCAACATAGTATTGGAAGTCCTAGTCTGAATAATTACACAGGAAAAGGATAACAGGCATCCAGTTTGGAAGGGAAGAAGTAACACTGACACTATTTGCAGACAACATGATTTTTACATGTAGAAAACTCTAAAAACTCCACCAAAAACTCTGTTAGAACTAATAATGAATTCAGTAAAGTTGCAGGGTCCAAAATCAATATAAAAAAATCTGTTTTGTTTCTATATACTAACAACAAAATATCAGAAGAAACATTAAGAATTCAATCTCATTTACAAGTGCATCACAAAGACTAAAATCTCTTGGAATAAATGTACCCACGGAGTTGAAAGACCTATACACTAAAAACTATAAGACAGTGATGAAAGAAATTGAAGAAGACACAAATAAATGAAAAAAATTCCACGCTCATGGATTGGAAGAATATTGTTAAAATGGCCATATTATCTAAAGCAATCTACAGATTCAATGCAATCTCTATCAAAATACCAATGCAATTTTTTATAGAACTAGAATAAAGAATACTAAAACTTTTCTGGAACCACAAAGATCCTGAATAGTCAAAGTAACCTTGAGAAAGAAGAACAAAGCCAGAAGCATCACACGTCCTGATTTCAAACTATATTACAAAGCTATAGTCATCAAAACAGTATGGTATTGGCATAAAAACAGATACATGAGTCAATGGAACACAATAAAGAGCCCAGAAATAAACCCACACATACGTAGTCATTTAATATATGACAAAGCAGGCAAGAATATACAATGGAGAAAAGACAATCTTTTTAATAAATGGTTTTGGGAAAACTGGACAGCTCTCTTACAGCACATATAAAAATAAATTCCAACTGGATTAAAAACTTAAACCTATGATCTGAAACAGTAAAACTCCTAGAAGAAAATATAGGCATTACACTCTTTGAGATTGCTCTTAGTGATATTGTTTTGGATGTGTCTCCTCAGGCAAGGAAAACAAAAGCAAAAATAAATAAATGGGACTACATCAAATTGAAAAGCTTTTGCTCAGTGAAGAAAACCATCAACAAAATGAAAAGACAATCTACTTAATGAGAGAAGATATTTGCAAATCACATAGTTGATAAGGAGTTAATATAAAAAATAAAAACTCATATTATCTAATATCAGAAAACAATCAAACTGATTAAAAAATGGGCATAGGACATGAATAGACATTTTTGTAAAGAAGACAGACAGATAGCCAATAGGCACATTAAAAAAAGGTTCAACATCACTAATCAGGAAAATGAAAATTAAAACCATGATGAGATATATCACCTCATTCCTGTCAGAATGGCTATTATCAAAAAGACAAAAAATAAGTGTTGGTGAGGATGTGGAGAAAAGGGAACCTGGTGTACTGTTGGTGGAAATGTAAATTGGTGTAGCCACTATGGAAAAGAGTATGGAGGTTCCTCCAAAAATTAAAAATAGAACTACCATAAAATCCAGCAATTCCATTTCTGGGTATTTATCTGAGGGAGACAGAAACACTAACTGAAAATGATACATGCACTTCTATGTTCATTGTAGTGTTATTTATACACGCCAAGATATGGAAACAACCTGTGCTCTTATCAGTGGATGAATGGATAAAGAAGATGCAGTGTATATATACACAATGGAATACTACTCAGCAATAAAAAAGAATGAAATCTTGCCATCTGTGACAGCATGGATGAACCTTGAGGGTAGTATGCTCAGTGAAATAAGTCAGAGAAAGATAAATATCATATGATTTCACTTATATGTGGAATCTAAAAATCAAGTCAAACAAAAAAAACAAAACTCAGTACAAAGAACAGATTGGTGGTTATCAGAGGAGAGGGAGGCTGGAGCGGGGAATGGGTGAAGGGGGTCAAAATGTACAAACTTCCAATTATAAAATAAATATTATGTGAATTTAACGTAAAAAAAGAAAAGAGATGGGAAACATTCCATTTTCCATTGCTCAGGGTGCACTGAGTATAACTCCTTAAGCATGATCTGTGCACAGTAACTTCTTCCCAAAGAGTATAGTATAAAAATGGGGAAAAAATAGTAACTTCATAGTGGAGAAACCTGACAAACACTACCTCAGCCAGGTCATAAAGGTCAACATCAACAGTGATAAGTGTCGAGGTTTCCTTGAAATGACGTGCTGAGATTACCTCTGTACTCTTCCTACCCAAACACAAATCTAAGCATCAGAAAAACATCTGAAAAATCCTAATGAAGGGACACTGTACAAAGTACCTGGCCAGTATTCCTCAAAACTGTCAAGGTCATCAAAAACAAAGAAACTGACACAGCCAAGTTTAAGGAGACATGATGACTAGATATTCTGTGCTTTCCTGTATGGGTTCTTGGAACACAAAAAGGGCATTAGGTAAAAACTAAGAAATCTGAATATAACAGGGACTTTGGTTAATAATAATGCATCAATATTAGTTCCTTAACGTGAAAAATGTACCATACTAATGTAAGATGGTAATAATAGGGGAAACTGGGTATGGGTGTAACAGATACCTCACACTATCTTCGTAATTTTTCTATATATCTAAAAGTATTCTAAAATAAAGTTTTTAAAAATGCCTAATAGTCTCTGAGATACATCTTGTATGCACTGCAGGCAGTTCTAACTATGCTTCCTTTCTATGTCTTTTTAGGACATGCATTTATTTTCCTTTTTAGCCAATTCTTTCCAATATGATACCCTCTATACAGCTACTAATACATCTTGTCCTATTACTATCACTTGACAAGAAATACATTCAAACTAAAACTACAAGACATAAAGCTTACCCATAAAGTTCCTTTATCTCCACCGAGTTTCCTACAGATTAAAAACTCCTGTATCACTTGAGCTTCCAGCTCTTCTTCTTATTGCAAATATCTATCCAATTAACTTAAATTTTCATGTTCCATCATCCACAGCAACCTCAGTACACAATATAATCATAATACCTAATGTAAATTGAGTATTTTTTATGTACCAGTATTTTAAACGGCCTTGGCACATCAACTTATTTAGCCATTATAACAAACCTACAAGTAAGTATATTATTCTCTCCATATTACAGATGAGGAAATTGAAATGCAGAGAATTTAAGCAAATTTCTCAAATACACACAGATAGTAAGGTCCACATGGCCTGGGAGGTGCTTAAATGAAAAAAGAAAAGCATACTGCCTTTCATAGTCCAAACAAAGACACAACCTACACCAAAATCAGCTGGAAAATCTCAAACCAGACCTGGTTACTATTCCAAAGTAGAAAGCACATTTCAGGGGGAAAAAAACGAAGAAAGTAGTTAAAAGCAAAAAGAAAATTCACCTCACCTTCAACATAGTTTTTATATCCACAATAGCCATGCTTTCCTGCTCCTCAGGGCACTTCTGGAAAAGCAGAACTGGAGGAGAATGGAATTAGGAGAAACCAGTTCTGTCTCAGCATGAACTAAGACCTGCTCTCCATGCCCGCTATCTGTGTGCACAGATGAAGGTCAGAGAGAGACTAGCATCTTCTACTCATCCTTGTATCAAAAAGAAAAGTCAGGCTTAAAGACACCTGGGTCTGCACCTTCTTAGCGGTCTCAGACACCAACGTGGGACAGTCCTGGCCTGAGAGGGCTTCTTGGAAGGGTAAATTTCTCCACAGAGCTCCCAAAAGGATACACCATGAGGGAATTCCTAATCCCGGCGACTCTTCCTCAGGTGCCTCTCCTTCTTGACATGGGGACTCCTTCAGCTCTAAAATTCCGAACCCAAGAGCAGAGCTCTGTCTCAGGGCAATGATTTTTAGCTACTTTCACCCTGTGGATTGGTGATCTTGAGAGCATCCCCTACCTCACACCATCACCCCAGTCCATATCAATCTTCCCCAACCCTGACCTCAGCCCACACATCCATTCTTCGTCCCATACCCTCCACTCCTACACAGACAGTAAGCTCAGAGAGCCACTGTCTGCAGCGAGCTCCCCACATCACCCTGAGTTTCCCTGCGGACTCGCCCACCACAGGCAAATTCAAATGAAGAGGACGTTGGTCTCTGGGACGTTTAATTCCAGGTCCATTGGCCTCTGGGAACCATAAACTGAAACTGAGGTAGACTTTCAGCAAGCACTGGTTGGGCGCATAGGCAGGGTCCCGAGGAGACTGTTCTCTAGGTGTGAGGCTCCATTACAAAGAAGGCCCAGAAATTTAACACTTGTGCCCCCTCAGCTTCCTTGGAGAATTTTGACCCTCACTCAGGATGCGCACACATGCTCTTTGGCTGCCACTTTCCTGCTGAGCTGCAGTCTGCCAGGTGTTTGGCCCTGGCCCTGGTCTATGCCCGGAGGTCAGTGTTCCTCTGAGGGCTCACGTGTTTGCAAGTGTGTTTACATTTTTACATACTGCTCTGTGCGATCTTTGTTCTTGTTTTCTCAAAGTGCAGTTTTCCAAGCTTATGGGATCACCCTCTGCTTCTAAAGAAAATTCCAGGTCCACATGGTTCAGCACTAGTGCCCCTGGAGAACCGTGGGAACTTTGCTGAGGCCGATGTTTTCAGCTTAAGTGGTTTCACATTCTGCTTGGAGCCCAGAAAAACCACTGCCCCTGACCCCACCATCTAACCAACACTTACTTCCCACCCCTCCATTGAAAGTAAGGAGAATACTCCCTTAGGAGGACATCCTAAGACACTCACACATCTGCTGTGTGGTGGAGTTGGAGTCCCCACGGACATGGCTCACTTCTGGAGAGAGTGTGACATTACATAAGGTGCCGGGATCAGGCCCCTGAGAGTGACACTCTGTGAGGACAGTCGGTCTCATTTGAGCCATGCCATCTGTATGGCTAGATGGCAGATGTCCTCAGACACACTGTCAGTACTCTGCCACTCCAGCTGCATTTTGGTCGTGGTGACATGGACCATGCGGATGTCAAACACTGCACTGAGGTCTGGTCAGAGGAAAGGAGGAAAAAAGGAAGTCTGTTCATGACCAGTATAACATGCAACTTTATTTTAAAGCGTCTGTGAAAAGAACTTGCTCTTGTACATCAAGCTCTCAAATGAGTTCACAAAGGGCAAACTCAAAAACTTAAGTGAGAAATGCACACACTCAGTTCTTCCAAGAATTTTGGCTTTTCTATAACACAGATGAACTTACGAGTTCATCACATCAGTTCTCTGGTCTGTTGCTTTTGCCATAAAAACGCCCCCTTTGGGGGTCTTCTGGAGTGGAAATCGTGTTCAGTTTCTTGATCTGAGTGCTGGTGACCAGATGGGTCCAGTTTGTGGAAATCCATCAAATTATGCACTTAGGATGTGTGGGCTTTTTAGTATGAATATCTTAATAAATTGTTTGCTTGTTTTTAATCGATGTTCTTTTCTCAGTGAGAGGAACTGGGTGACTGGGGGACAAAAGAAGGAAACATTTCCACTGTAAAACCCCTTGTACTTGTTTTTAATTTTGTACCACATGCATGTACTATCTACTTCAAAATTAATTTTTTAAGTGGATTCCCCTTAAAGGGAGGTAGCTTTGAATGTCTTCTTTCTCTATCACCAGATTCCTGATGTCAAAGGGGTTCCACAGACAAAAGGTCATGAAAGGCAGCAATTTTCTATAAACAAAACACCAAGAAATAACCTAATTATTCCCTGTAAAGACCAGGGCTGTGTAAACCGTGATCTGACTACATGATGAAACAGTCTGCAGCCACAAAAAAGAGGAAGACGAGACAAACTATGGGAGGGAAGCTATAGCACACACTGAGTAAAAAACGTACAAATACAAAATAAAATGCTTTGTATAATAATTACAATGATGTAAACAGAAGATATGAATGTGGACACAGAATGAACTCATCTGGGTTGGAAAAGTGAAGTTACTTTTCTTTCTCTTCCTTTTTATTATGGTAAATATACATAATATTTATCATTTTAACCATTTCTAAGTGTATAACTCAGTGGCATTAAATATATACACAACTTTGTGTAACCATCATCGTCTATGTCCAAGACATTTTGTCATCCTCAACATAAACTCTGCTCCCATTACAAAACAACCCCCCATTCCTCCCTCTCCACAAGCCCCTAGTAACATCTTGGTACACCACCTAGCCACATGCTTTGCCAGGATTCTATCACCTTTCTGATTAATCTTTCATCCTTATCAAAAATTCCATATTGTCTTCAAACGTGTCCTATGCATTTACTGACTTCTTGGGTGCTGGATAACTCAGGTCAAAAAGAATGACCTCCATTAGTTTAAAACAAAGACAACTTTCTTCCACAAAACATTACAATAGCAAGAACAGACTCTGCCCCCAGCACAGTCCCTGATATCTAGCAGGTCCCCGACATCTGGGGCACAAATCAGTCCACTTCTGCTCACAGTGAAAAATAACCTCACCTGGCATGTCTGAAACTCACTCTCCAGCCCCATTCAGGTACCAACCCATTCTCCAAACCCATCAAGACCAATGTCATGAGAACCTCCTCCACAAACACAGGCAGCATTCATTTCCTGTAGGATTGCTGCCTGAGCTATGCAGGCAGCAGCACTTGCACATTGACAGAAATCCAGTCGGCATCCTTCACTGGATAGAAGGTCCATTTTAAAGCTGTGCTTCATTTCCAGTAAGTTTTATTTTTCAAATAAAAATTCTATTCAAAGTACATTATAACTTATTGAAGCTGGCTTTAAGAAAAAAAAATACTGCTGTCAAAATAAAAATCTTTTTTCTTTTCTAGATATCTGCAACAGTCACTTTTTATAATTATTATTTCACACTAGTTCTTCAATCCAAAAAAAAGAAGAAAAAGCTGGCCTATTCAAGAAATCTAATTTGAGGGCCTCCCAGCATTTTGAAAGCATTACTGTGACTTTTGAAACACACACTTGCATCCTGCCAGACAATTGAGCATAAGCTTTCTGTCTGACCACCTCCTGGGCACTTTCTTACTTGCTGTCCACCAGGTTGCTATGCTTGACACGTCCTGGTATCAGCTCATTGGCTTAACAACTGTTGCAGCACTGAATGCAACAGCAAGTCGTTACCCTGTAAATATTAGTGCAGATCGTCAATACAGATACTAGCACTAAAGTGACAGTAATGCCTCACACAGTGTACTGTCATTAAGTCCAAAAGTTTGGTCACTGCACCAACCCAGAATCTGATCAGCACCATCACGAGGCAGAGAACACCATCAGTGGACCCTTCAGCAGAGAAAGCATTAAATGACCTCTTAAGCAATCTTCCCTTCTACAGGGAACAGATGAACATCACCTTATCTACCCAGAAACTTAAAGCCAATCACTACACGCCAGTTGGAACAGCATAAACAGGAGCAGAACCAAATCATTACAGGAAACATCCTCGCTTTCCTCTGAAATTGCTTTAGGATTGTAGATCAAATTCTTCCCCAAATGATCCTGCTCTGCATGTCATAAAAAGTAAGGTGCCTTTGTTCAGAACTCTTACAAAGAAATGCTGCCCTGCATTTCCTTTGATGCTTGCAAATTTCAGGCTCTACAGATAGCAATTCCAGTAAAAAGGAGAAAAGGAAAAAGAACTCAGGAGGCTCTTGGACAGTCCCCCAAACCCATCGCCCTCCCACAGCAAACCGGTAAGTCCAGGCTGTTCCAGGAAGGGAGATGGGGAGAGACAGGTGTGTGTCTCTGACCTTTGGCTTTGGGGAAATGTGGTCCACAGTTGCACCTTTGGGTCAGATGCTGCAGCCATCAAGGCCACAAAATCTGAAATAAACATTCTGGGTCATATGCTAATTCTATGTTTAATTTTTTTCTAAACAAAATTCACCTTGAGGTTGAAAGTGACTCCATGAAGTTGAGTTTCTTCCGCCAAAATAACTGCAATATTTTCTGTATTCTTCCTACAACAACAAAAAAACTCTTGTTTGGGTAGGTTTCCCAGGTTTTCCCTGTAAATCAAGATGAGGCAGTAGATATAGTCATGGACAAAGACTGAAGAAAAGAGACAAATCCATTTCCAGCATCCATGGCCTCTGACTCTGTCTTGACCCTGAAACAGAGGTTTTCAGCATATTGCTGCATAGGAAGATGGATGTTCAACACAGGGATGTCAACAGCAACAACCAGAGAAAGCTTTGTGGGCTCACCCCTGAGGGCTTCCTCAGGGGCCCCTTCTGTTCTTGGATTTTTCCTAGGTAGGAGCCATCCTTCTTTGTCTCTTTGTATGCCCTGGAACTTTGGGCAGAAAACTTACCATTTGGAATATTATGACATGACAACTAGGGAAATCAGATTCTCCCCCTCCCCAGCATTTCTGGGGGGTGCTGACTGCAATAGATGGTGTTAGTTTCTTTAGGGGATATTCTGATCCAATCCTGAAAGTTCTGTATTCTTTGTCATGTGTGGCCACTGAAGACTTTGATCTGTTAGCCTCAAGATCAGCCAGAGATCCTGAGTTTAGTGGGTCTTAGGATGTCCTCAAGGGGAAAGAGGGTGAGGGAAGTCTGTATGTGACAGGGAGAGCGACTGTCTGCTTTGGTGTAGAGAAAGAGCGTGGTGGACTGCATGCAGTTCTCCTTTCATTCTGGCACACAGAAGACTAGGTTTCCTAGCCCTCTTGGTTTTCGAATGAACTTGTGGCTACTTATGCCCAAGGGCATCACTTTTCAGCCAAAGGACAAAAGAGGATGTGTAAGGCCCCAGGTGCTCTTGGTGTCCTTCACTGGCAATGGAAGAAGGCGTGAGTTTCAGATGGTGTAGCAACAAGGTCATGGGGTCTCCATCAGCCTTGCCCAATGAGACTTGGGAAGCAGGGTTCCCTTCACCCCGGTGACCAATGTTTCATGTAAATCTGAGGGGAAATACATTTTTAGTCATGGATTTCTTAATCGTTGCTTTTAATTTCTTACTAGAGCATTACCTAAGCTTGTCCTGAAGATTACGATGACCTACCCTCTAAGATTGTCTAAAGGGTGATTTTCTCAGACCAGAATTGGTAGAACCTCATGTTGCTGTGGTCAGAAGTCATGTCTGCTGACAGCTGCTTGTCACAGATGGGGGCCCTGCCAAGAGACTCTGAGTCTGATGGGGAGTATTGCATGTGGAAAGTGTATGGAAGTGTTCTGGAGAGATATCCCTATGGGAAGTTAGAAAAGCAGAGATGATCACAGGAGAAGCTGAAGCACAAGCCCGTTTCCACTGGGTCTCAGCCAAACCTCAGGGATCTCTGGAGCTGGGACGGCCCTTTGGTGTTGTCCGAAATTGAGACAAGGGAACCAGGCTTCTTACACCCTTATCTGCCAGACAGGGTCCCTGGCTGTCCCTGGAGAGGGCTGCTTCCTCAGGTTAGGCGGTTCCCTATGCTGTGGGCATGTCCTGTGAGGGACAGAGCTGTGAGCTGTCCTCAGCCAATAGTCCCAGGAGCTGCGGGGTGGATGCCTTGGCCTTGAGCATGAGTCTGGGTTGAGTCTCAATGTTTCAACGGCACTTCTCCTTCACCGTGGTCTTCCTTCCCAACCCAGCTAATAATCTCCTGATCTGAGGAAGTCCCTGGGAGGACTTAAGTGGAGCTCTGCCTTTCCCTGTGATTGGCTGAGAGAAAGGCATTGGGGAAGACCAGAATCTCTCTCTCCAGGATTCAGACCCTCTTACCTGGGGGCTTCTGGAGAGCTCCAGAAGGGTTCCGACCTCAGCTGACAGTGCTGAAGTTGTTCCTGTAACGGTGGCCACGGATTTGCTGTAGTTGGGCGCTTGTAGTTAGGGAGAGTCTGATTCCCTCCAGAGAGCCAGAACAGGGTGCTCTCCAAGGTCTTGGGGTCACGGGGACAGGCCTGGTAGACATCGAAACCCAGGGGCAGGTTGGTGAATGGAGGAGCCTTCTCGTTGGTCTCCACAAGGGTGAAGGAAAGGCCAGTCCATCCTGGTAATTCTTCCAGACACACCTAAGCTGAGGAGCAGCATTCGGGAGAATGGTCGAGTCATGCCATTCAGGGACAAATGCTAAGCCAAGCCTAGGGAAAGTCAAGGGTCTGGACTCAGGTTACCCGTCCAGAGATGCTCCTGTCTTGGCAGATGGAGGTGGTGTGAACATGGTTCCCAGGGCTCTAGAACCCCCTGGCATGGCTCTCTCATTGTAATGAGGCAAATCGTGTCCAAGCCAGCAAGACAGGTTTGCAGGGCACTGTGAGTGGGGGGAGACGGCATTAGGCTGGATGGTATGGCTGTCAACTGGACAGATTTTTTGTCAGCTGCCATAAATGGAAGATGCATCTGTGCATGGACCACAGGGCAAGATGTTCTCGAGGTCCGTGAGTGAGGAGTACAAACGCCATCTCATCGACCACTTTGGAAAGAGTGAGTTGAATCCCAACATGATCTTGTTTTCGCTTGCACTGGAAGCCAAGATGCAAGCATCTGTCCCCACCTTAGACCTGGAATAGTTTAAATGGCACCCGACTTACCAGTTCCTCAAATATTTTGAGCATTTCCTTCCAGCACCATATTCACCTGAGGCATTTCAAGGTACTCACATTATTAGATTCTCTTCTCCTAAGTCAGCTCTTAGGAAGCCAGTTTTGGTAACTTCTGTGTGCCATGAACAAGAAACATTTCATCCAGATTTTCTAATTTCTTTCCTCGTGGACTTCCACAACCTACTTCCAATTTGGAAACCCAAAGATGGGATAAATGGTGCCTCCTGTGTCCACAGCTGTACTCCTGCAACAAACTGAAAGTTGCTACCTGCCGGATCGGCTCTCAGGAGCACCCCAGTCCTGGAGGAGACCCTCTTGGGACACCCATGCCTTCATCCTGGCCCTGGACTAGCCCTGGGACCTGCCACGACTCTTTCTCCCTGGAGGGACAGCACAGCCTTCCCCACCTTCCTCTGGCAAGTCTCTTTCCTGGGTGGCTGTGCCGCATCAGCAAGGGTCTGGACTGTTGGGAACTAGGGTTGATCCTCAGCCTCCGGCTGTGCTGAGACGGCCTCCCTGGCAGAGCCCAGCCTGCCGAGTGTCTGAGTGACACTTGCAGCCACCAGGAAGGAGGGGATAACTTTCATAGGAAGACTCCACCAGTTTATACTTGTGGCCAACTAATGTTAAATTTTGTCATTCTTAATAATTTTTTATAGCAATACCTCTTGCTCTTGATGTCTCAATACTTTAACTAAAATGCTCATAATTTCTATTGGTAGATCCAAGGATATTGTTATTATTGTTATTGTCATTATTAGTATTTTAAAGTACCATTTGTTGAAAATCTATTATTTGCCAGGTACTGTAATATAATTTATCTTAAAACTCCATGGAGAAGAGATTGTTATCAAACTGAGGTTTATGAAGGATTACGTCTCTTGCCCAAGGACATATATGGCCTTCAACCTTTGGATTTAAAACAGTGGCAGGGTAGAGATTAAAAGCCAAGTCAAAGCCCACACTCTTTGCCACTACCCTGTACTCATCTCGCGCACCTGCTAATCCAAGGCTTGGTTTACATGGACTCTGGAGCCATTAGGCCTTAAAAGTTTATTAGACACACAAAGTGAGAGCATCTTTATTTATTTATTTATTTATTTATTTTTCCAGGGGAAGATTTGCCCTAAGCTAGCATCTGTTGTCAATCTTCCTCATTTTTTCTTTGTTTTTTTTCCCCCAAAGTCCCCAGTACATAGTTGTGTATAGTTGTAAGTTCTTCTGGTTCTTCTATGTGAGCCACCACCATAGCATGGCTACTGACAAATGAGTCGTCTGGTTCTGTGCCTGGGAACTGAACCCAGGCTGCTGAAGTGGAGCATGCTGAACTTTAACTGCTAGGACATCAGGCTGGCTCTAGAGAGCATCTTTAAAACTCGGGAAAACAGAACAGGTTTTTGAAATGGAGAATCCTTTATTTGTAATTCTTTCCTCCTTTAATTCCAGTGGAGAATTTAGAGCCCCATTATCTTCCTTTCAACTTTAACTGTTACAGGCAAATAGATTCATTAAGTAATTAAGTCCCATTCTTCACCCAAGCCCTGCTCCCTGCCTTACCAGGAACAGGGCTGGTGGAGAACACAGGGGCGCCCACAGGATTTGAGCCTCATTCTAACTTTTCCCTTTTGTGCTCAGCTCACAGTAACTACCAGTTTTTGAAGTCCTTACTGTATGCCAGCTGCTATGCTATGCTTTTTATATAGGGTATTTCATTTCATTCTCACAACAACCTTATGTCTATGCAAAATAACCAATAACCATTCTATAGATTAGAGAGATAAGTTGAGTTTTACTTGAGCCAAGTTGAGGATTATAAGCTGGGAAGGCAGTTTCCACAAAGGAAGAAAATGTTCCAGAGAAGCAGGGTTTGCAGTACAGTTTTATAGCTTTTGAGAGCAAAGAACATACATTAAACATGCCCAGGATACATACTCATCAAAGTTTCAAAGAGGTATTCAGTTACAAGTTAGCAGGTCAACCTGACCCTGATGTCCAGGAAAGGGAACTTATCTTCAGGAGTGCTGATATGGGTGTTACTGATAGGGAATTACTGATACTGGTGATACTGGCTGATACTGGCATTGTAGGAGGGGAGCTACGCATTCTTGTAAGAGAATGCATTCTTTAACAGTTAAAGCAGATGTACAATGTATGTTTGATAGGCAGTAAGTCAAGCTTCTTTAGTTCAAGCCAAATCAGTTTTGAACCAGAATAGTTACCCCATATACTCAATATGTGAAAATCTCATGTGACTAATGAAGTAGGTATTGATATGACTCACATCAATGAAGTCTGAGAACAGAAATTGAGCAGCTCCAGAACTAGAGCCCAGGTTGGTCAGACTCTAAAACTAATCTCCACTCTACATTCTAAATTTTTCTTGAATCAATAAATGATTTCTCTTGCTCCTATTTGGTAATCCAATTTCAAGATTTCAAGACTCCATCTCAAGATGTCTACAGATAAAGCCCATCAGATGGAGGCCACCAAGAACACATGAAGCTGGGTACCTGAGGGTTACTGTAAACATTCGATTCTTTTGACCTTGTTCCCAACACAGACATAGATGAAAAGAAGTTAATATTGTCAATTTGCTGGGGTTTTTTTTTTGTTGTTTAACTTGAGGGGTGACTCAAGGGTCACAGGGATTTATAAGCTTATTTTGCAGAAGAAAAAGAATGCCTTCATTTTTGTTACCTTTTATTTTATTATTATTATTTTGGTGAGGAAGATTGTCCCTGAGCTAACATCTGTGCCAGTCTTCCTCTATTTTGTATATGGGGCACTGCCACAGCATGGCTTGATGAGCGGCACACAGGTCCGTGCTCAGGGCCTGATCCCATGAACCCTGGGCTGCTGAAGTGGAACATATGAACCTAACTGCTGCACCACCAGGCCCGCCCCAAGAATGCCTTCAATGAAGTTACAATCACCAGATAAACAGCCCCCGGCTGCCCTTGATGCCCAGAAGTCAAGTTGCCCAAGGGGTTATCTGGAATGAAAGGAACACCACGGATTTCCCCTTTGTTTCTTTGAAACTCCTCCTGCCAACCCCCTTAGCTTATAAAATCCCCCACCTTCCTCTCTTTGAAGGTGGTTTTGTGAGAACTTGTCTTCCTCCTCCTTGTTTTGGCCAATTTGAATAGATCTTTCTCTGCCTCCAGGCACCCATGTCTCTGTGTTCGGCTTACTGTGCACAGCACAGGATCTTGAGATTAAGAGGTTTGGTATCACAAGTTGCAGTTAAGTAAAGTTTGGTTTATTTACTTGCTGCTGCAAGGGAGAACATGAGGCCTCTCAGGGAACCCTGGAGAGTCTGGGCACAGCGACCTGAGAGGGGCTCACCTCAGGGTGTGGGCCCTGCTGGATGATTCTGGGGAGGGACCTAAGAAACAGGGATCAGCTCTGGATTGTTGTGGTCATGAGGCAGGGACAGTTTAGCAACTGAGGTTTCTCTGTAGTTGTTCTGGAGGCGACAGGAACAAAGCAGAGCAGGGGATGTCACTGGTAAAAAGCAATAATCCCTCCAAAGGAGGGGGCTGGATAGCCTGAGGAGAAACGCTGCTTACATGGCCCTGGCCTCCTCCCAGGGGAAACATTATTTTAGGTTCTGTTAGGAGTATTCCAGTCTGATTACCTGTTTCCTTGGAAACTGCAAACTAGCAACCACTTATCTGAAGCTCTGGGTTGGAAATTGAGCTGCATCCCTGTGTCAAAGTAGCCCAGAGGTCTGAGGTCTTGAGCAGGAGTGAGAAATTCCATTCTCACTGACAGCTCCAATGGCAGTTTCTCATAATCGATGACAGCATTTTCCAATAGAAATATAACGTGAGCCACAACCACGATTAAAACTTTTCTAATAGTCACATTAGAAAGAAACAGGTGAAATCAACTTTATTGAGATATATATATTTTTTTAAGATTTTATTTTTTCCTTTTTCTCCCCAAAGCCCCCCTGTACATAGTTGTATATTCTTCGTTGTGGGTCCTTCTAGTTGCGGCATGTGGGACGCTGCCTCAGCGTGGTCTGATGAGCAGTGCCATGTCCGTGCCCAGGATTCGAACCAATGAAACACTGGGCCGCCTGCAGCAGGAGCAGGCAAACTTAATCACTCGGCCATGGGGCCAGCCCAACTTTATTGATATATTTTAACTCAATATATCCAAAACATTATTATTTCACCACAGAATAAATACAAGGAAATATTAAATTAGATATTTCCCTTCCTTTTATTGTACCTATCTTCAAAATCCAGTAAGTAGATCTCAATTTAGACTTTAGACTTTCAATGGAATATTTTATTTGTATTTAGATGTTATAAAATTTCCAGATGAAAAGTAAATTCATATACCCAAGTTGTTCCAGACATACGTAAGGATTTTTCAATAACTGAACCAAGTACCATTTTGTAAATTCAACTTTAAACTACCCAAGATTAAATGAAATTAAAAATTCAGGTACTCAGTCACACTACATTTGAGGCATTCATTGGCCACGTGTGGCTGGTGGCAGCCATGTTGGACAGCTCAGGTCTATGATTCCAGACAACAAGTTTTCTCACCACCATGCCCTTAATGGTAAATAATGACAAATAAAAATGGCAAGCAATAGGATATATTGGAGAATATGAGGAAGCCATGTGGTATAAACCTAATTCGGCCTTACCTTGTCTTGCCAAAAGGGCCTGACCGAGGCCGTTGAGCATGCATTGTACATCTGCTTTAGAGATTCCCTATGGCAAGAGCAAAGGCCCTTGAGATAAAGGTGCAACCTCCCTCCCCCTCCCAACTTTGGCGTCTCCTTAAGGATTAAGCATCTTTCCTTAGGCTAGAAACTGATTGCTGTGCTCACCTGTGACTTCCCAGCTGGAGACAACAGACTTGCCTCCTGATACACCCACCAAGATGGCAGACCCACTACCTGCTGTGTCCATCAAGCACTATGCCAACAGGGCAATCTTGTTACTATTGTGGGAGGGACATTTCAATCATATGTAAAGCACCCTCTTTGGGGGTATATAACCACTCTGTACACCTCACTTCTTCAATGCCCTTTCTTCCTTCAGGAAGAAAGGCCCTGGGCCATGGTCCTCAGATTTCAGCTCAGAATAAACTCACCCAAATTTTCATTTATAGATTGGTTATGGATTATTTTTGTCGACATAACAAAAGCAGATTTTACATGTTCACATTATCCTTAGTTCTTTTTTCTCCTCTCCCATCATTTTGGTAACCACAAATTCTCTGCCACACTAAGTAAATTCTCAATTTTCTTAGATCCTAGTTTTTCTCTTCAGCTGCAAAGCAGGCCTGGCTACCCAAAATCTAAGATCAGGGCTGCTGATCAGCCCTATTCGCTCCCCTTTGCAGGCATTCTATCATCATGGTAAAATGTGGACAGTATCTTCTACTTCTTCCAAGTACTTCTCTAATGGCATAAAGAAATTATAAAGAAGATTTTCAAAGCTCTTCCCCAAAATTAGATGCTGTTACAGTAAGACACACCACAGGTTCCTTGGGACAGAAATAATTAGAAGTGCCCTGAGTCAGCTTTAAGGGTTTAGGTAGACTGTGGTCGGCCCTCCTATCTACATCAGTCTGTTAGTATAGGACCAGATCTCGTCTAGCTTGCCAAGCCCAGGAGCATTTGTGTCTCAGGATGGTCTTGTAGAGGGAAAAGTACTCCCACATTCATGTGTCAGTTCTGCTTCTGACTAATTGTGAATCGTTGGGTAAACAATTTTAATGAGCATGTTTTCTGAGGTGTACATTGTTGCCAATCCTCCTCTTTTTGCTTGAGGAAGATTAACCCTGAGCTAACATCCGTGCCCATCTTCCTCTATTTTGTATGTGGGTTGCCACCTCAGCATGGCCACTGATGAGTGCTGTATGTCTATACCCAGGAACCAAACCTGGGCCATTGAAGCAGAGCACACTGAATGTAACCACTAGGCCATGGGGCCAGCCCCTATGATCATTTTGAGAGGCAGCCTGGTGCTCTAGAAAGAGCATGAACACTAAAGTCAGAGAGGTGTGAATTCAAATCTGTAGTCATGTAGTCAGGGTGTTAAGAAATGCTATCCCTTTAAGATGCACTTTAAAGTGGGGACTTAGAGTCAGAATCCAGTGACTGTTGGGGCTGGCCAAGTGGCTTAGTGGTTAAATTCAGGTGCTCTGCTCAGGCTGCCCTTGGTTCCTATGCTCGGATCCCAGGCGTGGACCTAGCCGCACTCTCAAGCCAGCCTCTGGCATTCATCTGACATAAAATAGAGGAAGACTGGCACAGATGTTAGCTCAGGGCCAATCTTACAAAAAAAAAAAAATACAAATTAATGCTGCAATTAGGTTAACTCTAGATTGCTGGGTTCCTCCCTGGCACCCCACCACTCCTTACCTTTTGATTTATACCCTTTGAGAGGATTAAAAATGTGATGCAATTGGAGGAGAGGAGCAGTTGCTCTACTTTCCAGACTATGTAAACAAACTGAGATCTTATAATCTCCAAACGTGCAAATAACCACTGAACAGTCTAAAATTTACAGTTGTTGTGGTAATAATTTCACACTTGGTAGTTGTAAAGTAACAGCATCCTTCTATCAAACATTTTGAAGAAAAGAGGAAATAAAAAAGTCTTCTCTATCTCCACTTTGACACGCTATTACAATTTTGGTATATTCTGGTTCACTTTTTCAACAGTGAATGAGTGTGGTCCATTTCATTAAACACTAACAGTACCTCACATGCATTTTTCTATGTAGTTATCTGGCTTTTACAGTTTGTGTTTTAGTGATTGCATGATATGCCATCACATGGATGAGACTATTTGCTAAACCATGTCCCCATTGCTGACATTTAAATTGCGTCCGGTTCTTCATTGTCAGGAAACTGGTGAACATGCTTAGGCATCTGATTTTATAATAAATCACCAGATATGGCTTTTCGGGGTCAAAAAGGCTCTGAAGTTTTTATGACTCTTGGCACATACTGCCAAAGTGCTTTCCAAAATGATTACATTAATTTAGAGTGCCATCAGCTCTGTAAAAATAATTCACCATCCACACACCTGCATCCATTGTTATAAATATGATTTTGGCATAATTTCCCTGCCACAAAGAAAATCACCATTTTATTTATAGCATTTCTTCTGCATATGTCTATTAATTTACTCTAAAATATATAATAATGGAATTTTTATATATTTTTAAGTGGCACGATGACCTCATCCACAGCCTCTTTCTTGACAGTTTTCTGTCTCAGAGTTTCTACTATTACAATAACTCCTGATTCATTAATTTTCAATACTGAGATACTATTCGGATTTTAGGTCATCATTATTTTAGGTTAGAATTCACCATAAAAGTTGCACAGTTAAAGTTGATAGAAAGGACAATAATTTTGCAGGACTGTACTGATAAGCACAAACTTAAAGATCTTTCTTTTTTTTTTTTAAAGATTGGCACCTGGGCTAGCAACTGTTGCCAATCTTCCTTTTTCTTTTTTTTTCTTCTGCTTTATCTCCCCAAACCCCGCCCTGTACACAGTTGTATATCTTAGCTGCTGGTCCCTCTAGTTGTGAGATGTGGGACGCCACCTCAACGTGGCCTGATGAGCAGTGCCATGTCTGCACCCAGGATCAGAACCCTGGGCCGCCACAGCGGAGCGCACAAACTTAACCACTCGGCCACGGAGCCAGCCCCTTAAAGATCTTTCTTAAACTAGGAAGAAGGTGTCCTTCTGATGGCAAAAATCTCAAGTCAAAGAACTGTGCTATCTTTGCCAATTTCATTACGGAGTTGAACCTAGAAGTGCTTAAATATAACAGATAAATAAAATTCCATAGAAATTCAGTAACTCTATTTTGCTCCCGAGGTCCTCTCTATTTCCTCCTATCCCTATCATGTTTGTTGAATTTGTTAAGAGGAACAATCACCCCAGACAATCACTGTTAGGAAACATGTTTCCGAAGACCCTGTATCATAAGATCCTCATTAGTAATTTTGGAAAAATAGCGTAAATTATTTTATTTATAAACATAGTTTCCATTTTTTCCAATTAATGATGCTTTAACAATAACGGCAGGTTTTATCTATACAGAGTTTTACAGTTTTCAGAACATTTTCACATGCATTATTTGCATTTCATCCTGTCAACTTTATCAAGTAAGAATGTAGATAGATATTATCACTTTCATAGTTTGTACATGGGAAAACTAAGGGTCAGAGCCACCAGTTACCCAAAGATAAACATCTAATAAGTGGTGTGGCTAAGACTGAAATCCAGCCTCAGCTCTTGGCCAGGAATTTTTCATTTTACGATAATAAAACGAGATAACACTATACACCTGAACTCCTCTCCCCTGACTATGTGTGTGCATTTTTCTCATTAAATATTGAAGTTGTTACGTTGTATCAAAATATGATTATCCTGTTGAAGTTTGAAAGAGTAAAGCCACATCTCTATTTAGACGGGCTTTTCTGACTGAGATCATCCCACATACCTTACAGAGAAGTGGCTCTCCACTCAGGAAGCCAGAACTGTGCAGGCCAGCTCTAGAAAAGTAGACAGATCTTGTCTAGACCTGTAGGAGCAGACTCTGGGCAGTAGGCTTGATAGATATGCCCAAAATGTGAAGGGAGGCAAGAAAGTGAAGAGGGAAAAATTATACAAGATCTCCTTATTTCTGGGTTCCCGTGGGACTGCACCAAGTCTGCAGCAAATCAGATTATCTTCCGTGCTTCTCACACTGGAAAACACCTGATCATAGGATAATTATGGGGCTCCCTCCTGGAACACCTACCTCCACTGAAGATTTTGGGAATAAAATACAACATTAATATTAAAGTAAATTCCATGTAGACTTCACATTTTATGAAGAAAAATGCATCAATATGGCTTTTAAGGAAAAATATGAGAGTTTGACTTTAGAATGTGATGGACCACTTTGCTCCCTAGAACACTGAAGGTACCACATACTCTTTACCCTCACATCTACACAATGGAAAACATTTAGGAAATACAGCGCGACAGGTATTTTCCTTTTATAATCCTCTAGCATTTAAAACAAAGTGCTGATTGGAACAAGCCAGTCTTGTTTTGGTTTCAAGGAATCAATGGACTGACCATGTGGACTAAAGACCCTAAGGGATGATATATTTCAGGGAGCCTAAGTGAGCACTGCAAAGACCAGCTGCCATCACTTATGTGGGAACCTCAGAGGTTCTAGGTGTTATTTTTAGTAAGGAGGATTGCATTCTTTATACGTGCTTTCCTTCCGCTATTTAATTTTACCGTGAACCGAGTTGGAGAAAGAACATGTTAGAACTTACTGTCTGTAAACCCATTTGGACCTGGTGTTTCCTTTATGGGAAAATTTTTAACTGCAGTTTTAACTTCTTTATTTAGTTGTAGGGCTATTTAAGCTTTTTATTGAATTTATCCATTAATTTAAGTTTTGACAGTTGGTATTCACTCTTGATGGTATTCTCTTCCTATCGTTATAATTCTTTATCTGTAATTATGCCTCTGCTGTGGGTTGCTAAAAATGGCTCCCAATGAATCACTCCTCCTTGTGCCTGTTCCCCTTTGAATGTGACTTTGCTACTCCTCCCATCCAGATTCAACCCCCTTGAATCTGGGCTGGCCCTGTGATTTGCTTTGACCCATAGAATGAGGTAGAATTGACATTCTGGAACTTCCAAATCGAGGTCTTATGAGGTCTTCCACATATGCTAAGAAGTAACCCAGTTACCATGTAAAGAAGTCCAAGCTAGTTTGCTGGAGAGAGAGACCAAATGGAGAATCTGCTGGAGAAGGAAACACTAACCATGTAGAGAGAATGGCCCCACTCGATAGTCAGCAACAGGGCCCACAGAGATGAGTGAGACCACCTTGGATCCTCTCACTCTAGTGGGAGAATGAGAGGAGAGAATTAGAAAGGGGATCAATACCCATCCCAGCCAGTGC
Source organism: Equus przewalskii (assembly GCF_037783145.1). NCBI lineage: Eukaryota > Metazoa > Chordata > Mammalia > Perissodactyla > Equidae > Equus > Equus przewalskii. The sequence goes on from NW_027228090.1 coordinate 47,737, forward strand.
CTGGCCTTTTGAGCCAACCCAGCTGAGAACACAGACATGAAGCAGAGATGAATTGTTCCTGAGATCTGCCCAAATTCCTGACCCATTGAATCAAGAGCAAATAAAATGGTGGTTGTTTTATGCTACAAATTTTGGGGTAATTTGCTACACAGGAATAGGTAACCCATATAGTCCCTTTTGTGTATTCTCATTCATGATATTGTTTCTGTCTTCTTTTTTTGATCAATCTTGCTAGAGTTTTATCTATTTTAATTTTTTGAAAGAATGAAGTTTTAACTTTGTCGATTTTCTTATTGTATCTTTACTTTCTATTTCACTGTTTTCTGTACTTTCTATTATCTCTTTCTATTTTCTTTGACTTTACTCAGTTATTATTTTTCTAATTTCTTAAGAGGGACACATTAATTTTAAGACTTTCTTCTTTTCTAATATAAGCATTTAAAATTTCTTTCAAAACTTCCTTCAAAGCACCTATTTTGCTATATCCCACAAGTCTTGATTTGCTTTTTCATTATCTTTTGGTTTTAGACATTTAAATTTCCCATCATAAGTTCTTCTTAAACCCAGAAGTTACTAAACAGGGATTTTAAATTTATTTTTCGCTTTTAATTTCTAACTTTCTTGAGTCTATGCAGTTTGTTGAAGTTTTCTTCATGGCCTAGTGTGTGATCATTTGTAACTCCTCCATATGTGCTCAAGGAAAATACATATTCTCTGATTATTGAATGTTCATTTGGTCAAGTTGGTTAATTCTTTTGTTGAGATCTTCTTTATATCATTGCTAAATTCTGTGTGTTTGGTTAATCAGTGCTGAGAGAGGTGTGTTCAATCACTCATGATAATGGCGGATTCATCAATAAAAGTCAGCTGCTGATCA
>NW_027228091.1:0-42513 GCF_037783145.1 Equus przewalskii
CCACCTGCTCGACTCGCCGGAACCACCTACCTGACAAGACAGAATCACCAGCAGGGTATGCCAGAACCACTTGGCGGACACTCCGGAATCATCTGCCGGACATGCCGGAACCAGCTCTCAGACACCCCAGAACCACGTGCCGGAGATGCCGGAAGCACCTGCCGAGCATGCCGGAGCCACCTGCTCGACTCGCCAGAAACACCTGCCGGACACGCAAAATCACCTGCCGGGTACGCCAGAACCACCTGGCGGACACTCCGAAATCACCTGTCACGCATGCCGGAACCACCTCTCAGACGTGCCGGAAGCACGTGCCGGACACGCCGGAATCACCTACCGGACAGACCGGAACCACCTGCCGAGCAGGCCGGAGCCACCTGTTCGACTCGCTGGAACCACCTGCCGGACAGGCCAATATCAACTGCTGGCTATGCCAGAACCACCTGGGGGACGGTCCGGAATCACCTGCCAGCCATGGCGGAACCACCTCTCAGACGTACCAGAACCACCTGCCGGAGAAGCTGGAAACACGTCCTGGACAGACTGGAATCACGTGACGGCCATGCCTGAACCACCTGCCGAGCACGGCGGAACCACCTGCTGGACACGCCAAAATCACCTGCGGGCTACGCCAGAACCACTTGGACGACTCTCCGAAATGCCCTGCCGGGCATGTTGGAACCACCTCTCAGACGTGCCAGAAGCACGTTGCGGACAGTCCGGAATCACCTGTTCGGCATACACAACCACCTCTGACACGTACCAGAACCACGTGCCGTGCACGCCGGAACCACCTACCGGACAGACCGGAATCAACTTTTGGGCATGCCGGAACCACCAGTCAGATGTGCCAGAAACACATGCCGGAGACGCCGGAAGCACCTGCCGAGCACGTCGCAACCACCTGCTCAACTCGCCTGAACCACCAGCCGGACACGCTAAAATCACATGCCCGCTACACCGGCACCACTTCGGGGACACGCCGGAATCACGTGAGGGGCATGCCGGCACAGCCTCTCAGACTGAACCTCGTGCCGGACACCACAGAACCACCTGCCGGACAGACCGGAACCACCTGCCGCACACGCCGGAACCACCGGCTCGACCCACCGGAACGACCGCTGGACATGCAAAATCACCTGCCGGCTACGCCGGAAACACTTGGCGAACACTCCGGAATCACCTGCCGGGCAGGCCGGAACCACCTCTCAGATATGCCAGAACCACGTGCCAATGACCCCGGAAGCACCTGCCGAGCACGCCGGAACCACCTGCTCGACTCGCCAGAACCACCTGCCGGACACGCAAAAATCACCTGCCGGCTACGCCACAACCAGTTGGGGAACACTTCGGAATCACCTGCCGGGCTTGCTGGAACCACCTGCCGGTCATGCCAAAATCACCTGCCAACTACGCCAGTACCACTTGGCGGACACTGTGGAAACACCTGTCGGGCCGGCCGGAACCACATCTCAGACGTGCCAGAACCATGTGCATGAGATGCTGCAACCACACCCCGAACAGACGGAAAACACCTGCCAGACCCGTCTGAACAACCTGCCGAGCACGCCGGAGCCACCTGCTCGACTCGCCGGAACCACCTACCTGACATGCCCAAATCACCAGCCGGGTATGCCAGAACCACTTGGCGGACACTCCGGAAGCATCTGCCAGACATGCCGGAACCAGCTCTCAGACACACCAGAACCACGTACCGGAGACGCCGGAAGCACCTGCCGAGCATGCCGGAGCCACCTGCTCGACTCGCCAGAAACACCTGCCGGACACGCCAAAATCACCTGCCGGGTACGCCAGAACCACCTGGCGGACACTCCGAAACCACCTGTCGCGCATGCCGGAACCACCTCTCAGACGTGCCGGAAGCACGTGCCGGGCACGCCGGAATCAACTACCAGACAGACCGGAACCACCTGCCGAGCACACCGGAGCCACCTGTTCGACACGCTGGAACCACCTGCCGGACAGGTCAATATGAACTGCTGGCTATGCCAGAACCACCTGGGGGACGGTCCGGAATCACCTGCCAGCCATGGCGGAACCACCTCTCAGACGTACCAGAACCACCTGCCGGAGAAGCTGGAAACACGTCCTGGACAGTCTGGAACCACCTGCCGGCCAAGCCTGAACCACCTGCCAAGCACAACGGAACAACCTGCCAGACACGCCAAAATCACCTGCGTGTTATGCCAGAACCACTTGGAGGACTCTCTGGGATGACCTGCCGGGCATGCCGGAACCACCTCTCAGACGTGCCAGAACCATGTGGCGGACAGTCCGGAATCACCTGTTGGGCATGCGCAACCACCTCTGAGACGTACCAGAACCACATGCCGTGCAGGCTGGAACCACCTACCGGACAGACCGGAATCACCTTTCGGGCATGCCGGAACCACCTGTCAGATGTGCCAGAAACACGTGCCGGAGACGCCGGAAGCACCTGCCAAGCACGTTGGAACCACCTGCTCAACTCGCCTGAACCACCTGCCGGACATGCCAAAATCACCTGCCGACTATGCCGGAACCACTTGTTGAACACTCCGGAATAACTTGCCGGGCATGCAGGAACCACCTCTCAGACATGCCAGAAACCCATGCCAATGACCCCGGAAGCACCAGCCGAGAATGCCGGAACCACCTGCTCGACTCGCCAGAACCACCTGCCGATCACGCAAAAATCACCTGCTGGCTACGCCACAACCAGTTGGTGAACACTTTGGAATCACCTGCCAGGCTTGCTGGAACCACCTGCCAGTCATGCCAAAATCACCTGCCAACTACGCCAGAACCGCTTGGCGGACACTGCGGAAACACCTGTCGGGCCGGCCGGAACCACATCTCAGACGTGCCAGAACCATGTGCATGAGATGCTGGAACCACACCCCGAACAGACGGAAAACACCTGCCAGACCCGTCTGAACAACCTGCCGAGCACGCCGGAGCCACCTGCTCGACTCGCCGGAACCACCTACCTGACAAGCCAGAATCACCAGCCGGGTATGCCAGAACCACTTGGCGGACACTCCGGAATCATCTGCCGGACATGCCGGAACCAGCTCTCAGACACCCCAGAACCACGTGCCGGACATGCCGGAAGCACCTGCCGAGCATGCCGGAGCCACCTGCTCGACTCGCCAGAAACACCTGCCGGACACGCCAAAATCACCTGCCGGGTACGCCAGAACCACCTGGCGGACACTCCGAAATCACCTGTCACGCATGCCGGAACCACCTCTCAGACGTGCCGGAAGCACGTGCCGGACACGCCGGAATCACCTACCGGACAGACCGGAACCACCCGCCGAGCACGCCGGAGCCACCTGTTCGACTCGCTGGAACCACCTGCCGGACAGGCCAATATCAACTGCTGGCTATGCCAGAACCACCTGGGGGACGGTCCGGAATCGCCTGCCAGCCATGCCGGAACCACCTCTCAGACGTACCAGAACCACCTGCCGGAGAAGCTGGAAACACGTCCTGGACAATCTGGAACCACCTGCCGGCCAAGCCTGAACCACCTGCCAAGCACAACGGAACAACCTGCAAGACACGCCAAAATCACCTGCGTGTTATGCCAGAACCACTTGGAGGACTCTCTGGGATGACCTGCCGGGCATGCCGGAACCACCTCTCAGACGTGCCAGAACCATGTGGCGGACAGTCCGGAATCACCTGTTGGGCATACGCAACCACCTCTGACACGTACCAGAACCACGTGCCGTGCACGCCGGAACCACCTACCGGACAGACCGGAATCAACTTTTGGGCATGCCGGAACCACCAGTCACATGTGCCAGAAACACGTGCCGGAGACGCCGGAAGCACCTGCCGAGCACGTCGCAACCACCTGCTCAACTCGCCTGAAGCACCTGCCGGACACGCCAAAATCACCTGCCCGCTACACCAGCACCACTTCGGGGACAAGCCGGAATCACGTGAGGGGCATGCCGGCACAGCCTCTCAGACTGAACCTCGTGCCGGACACCACAGAACCACCTGCCGGACAGACCGGAACCACCTGCCGCACACGCCGGAACCACCGGCTCGACCCGCCGGAACGACCGCTGGACATGCAAAATCACCTGCCGGCTACGCCGGAAACACTTGGCGGACACTCCGGAATCACCTGCCGGGCATGCCGGAACCACCTCTCAGATATGCCAGAACCACGTGCCAATGACCCCGGAAGCACCTGCCGAGCACGCCGGAACCACCTGCTCGACTCCCCAGAACCACTTGCCGGACACGCCAAAATCACCTGCCGGCTACGCCACAACCAGTTGGGGAACACTTCGGAATCACCTGCCGGGCTTGCTGGAACCACCTGCCGGTCATGCCAAAATCACCTGCCAACTACGCCAGTACCACTTGGCGGACACTGTGGAAACACCTGTCGGGCCGGCCGGAACCACATCTCAGACGTGCCAGAACCATGTGCATGAGATGCTGGAACCACACCCCGAACAGACGGAAAACACCTGCCAGACCCGTCTGAACAACCTGCCGAGCACGCCTGAGCCACCTGCTCGACTCGCCGGAACCACCTACCTGACATGCCCAAATCACCAGCCGGGTATGCCAGAACCACTTGGCGGACACTCCGGAATCATCTGCCGGACATGCCGGAACCAGCTCTCAGACACACCAGAACCACGTGCCGGAGACGCCGGAAGCACCTGCCGAGCATGCCGGAGCCACATGCTCGATTCGCCAGAAACACCTGCCGGACATGCCAAAATCACCTGCCGGGTACGACAGAACCACCTGGCGGACACTCCGAAACCACCTGTCGCGCATGCCGGAACCACCTCTCAGACGTGCCGGAAGCACGTGCCGGACACGCCGGAATCACCTACCGGACAGACCGGAACCACCTGCCGAGCACGCCGGAGCCACCTGTTCGACTCGCTGGAACCACCTGCCGGACAGGCCAATATCAACTGCTGGCTATGCCAGAACCACCTGGGGGACGGTCCGGAATCACCTGCCAGCCATGGCGGAACCACCTCTCAGACGTACCAGAACCACCTGCCGGAGAAGCTGGAAACACGTCCTGGACAGTCTGGAACCACCTGCCGGCCAAGCCTGAACCACCTGCCAAGCACAACGGAACAACCTGCCAGACACGCCAAAATCACCTGCGTGTTATGCCAGAACCACTTGGAGGACTCTCTGGGATGACCTGCCGGGCATGCCGGAACCACCTCTCAGACGTGCCAGAACCATGTGGCGGACAGTCCGGAATCACCTGTTGGGCATGCGCAACCACCTCTGAGACGTACCAGAACCACATGCTGTGCAGGCTGGAACCACCTACCGGACAGACCGGAATCACCTTTCGGGCATGCCGGAACCACCTGTCAGATGTGCCAGAAACACGTGCCGGAGACGCCGGAAGCATCTGCCAAGCACGTTGGAACCACCTGCTCAACTCGCCTGAACCACCTGACGGACATGCCAAAATCACCTGCCGACTATGCCGGAACCACTTGGCGAACACTCCGGAATCACTTGCCGGGCATGCAGGAACCACCTCTCAGACATGCCAGAACCCCGTGCCAATGACCCCGGGAGCACCAGCCGAGCACGCCGGAACCACCTGCTCGACTCGCCAGAACCACCTGCCGATCACGCAAAAATCACCTGCCGGCTACGCCACAACCAGTTGGTGAACACTTTGGAATCACCTGCCAGGCTTGCTGGAACCACCTGCCAGTCATGCCAAAATCATCTGCCAACTATGCCAGAACCGCTTGGCGGACACTGCGGAAACACCTGTCGGGCCGGCTGGAACCACATCTCAGACGTGCCAGAAACGTGTTCATGAGATGCTGGAACCACACCCCGAACAGACGGATACCACCTGCTGAGCACGCCGGAACCACCTGCTCGACTCGCCGTTACCACCTCCCTGACACGCCAATATCACCTGTTGGGTATGCCAGAACCACTTGGCGGACACTCCGGAATCATCTGCCGGACATGCCGGAACCAGCTCTCAGACACACCAGAACCAAGTGCCGGAGACGCCGGAAGCACCTGCCGAGCATGCCGGAGCCACCTGCTCGACTCGCCAGAAACACCTGCCGGACACGCCAAAATCACCTGCCGGGTACGCCAGAACCACCTGGCGGACACTACGGAATCACCTGCCGCGCATGCCGGAACCACCTCTCAGACGTGCCGGAAGCACGTGCCGGACACGCCAGAAACACCTACCGGACAGACCGGAACCACCTGCCAAGAACGCCGGAGCCACCTGTTCGACTCACTGGAACCACCTGCCGGGCAGACAAATATCAACTGCTGGCTATGCCAGAACCACCTGGGGGACAGTCCGGGATCACCTGCCAGCCATGGCGGAACCACCTCTCAGACGTACCAGAACCACCTGCCGGAGAAGCTGGAAACACGTCCTGGACAGACTCCAACCACGTGACGGCCATGCCTGAACCACCTGCCGAGCACGGCGGAACCACCCGCCGGACACGCCATAATCACCTGCGGGCTACGCCAGAACCACTTGGACGACTCTCCGAAATGACCTGCCGGGCATGTTGGAACCACCTCTCAGACGTGCCAGAAGCACGTGGCGGACAGTCCGGAATCACCTGTTGGGCATACGCAACCACCTCTGAGACGTACCAGAACCACGTGCCGTGCACGCCGGAACCACCTACCGGACAGACCGGAATCAACTTTTGGGCATGCCGGAACCACCAGTCAGATGTGCCAGAAGCACGTGCCGGAGACGCCGGAACCACCTGCCGAGCATGTCGCAAGCACCTGCTCAACTCGCCTGAACCACCTGCCCGACACGCCAAAATCACCTGCCCGCTACACCAGCACCACTTCGGGGACATGCCGGAATCACGTGAGGGGCATGCCGGCACAGCCTCTCAGACTGAACCTCGTGCCGGACACCACAGATCCACCTGCCGGACAGACCGGAACCACCTGCCGGACACGCCGGAACCACCGGCTCGACCCGCCGGAACGACCGCTGGACATGCAAAATCACCTGCCGGCTACGCCGGAAACACTTGGCGAACACTCCGGAATCACCTGCCAGGCATGCCGGAACCGCCTCTCAGATATGCCAGAACCACGTGCCAATGACCCCGGAAGCACCTGCCGAGCACGCCGGAACCACCTGCTCGACTCGCCGGAACCACCTGCCGGACACGCAAAAATCACCTGCCGGCTACGCCACAACCAGTTGGGGAACATTTCGGAATCACCTGCCGGGCTTGCTGCAACCACCTGCCGGTCATGCCAAAATCACCTGCCAACTACGCCAGTACCACTTGGCGGACACTGTGGAAACACCTGTCGGGCCGGCCGGAACCACATCTCAGACGTGCCAGAACCATGTGCATGAGATGCTGGAACCACACCCCGAACAGACGGAAAACACCTGCCAGACCCGTCTGAACAACGTGTCGACCACGCCGGAGCCACCTGCTCGAATCGCCGGAACCACCTACCTGACATGCCCAAATCACCAGCCGGGTATGCCAGAACCACTTGGCGGACACTCTGGAATCATCTGCCGGACATGCCGGAACCAGCTCTCAGACACACCAGAACCACGTGCCGGAGACGCCGGAAGCACCTGCCGAGCATGCCGGAGCCACCTGCTCGACTCGCCAGAAACACCTGCCGGACACGCCAAAATCACCTGCCGGGTACGCCAGAACCACCTGGCGGACACTCCGAAACCACCTGTCGCGCATGCCGGAACCACCTCTCAGACGTGCCGGAAGCACGTGCCGGACACGCCGGAATCACCTACCGGACAGACCGGAACCACCTGCCGAGCACGCCGGAGCCACCTGTTCGACTCGCTGGAACCACCTGCCGGACAGGCCAATATCAACTGCTGGCTATGCCAGAACCACCTGGGGGACGGTCCGGAATCACCTGCCAGCCATGGCGGAACCACCTCTCAGACGTACCAGAACCACCTGCCGGAGAAGCTGGAAACACGTCCTGGACAGTCTGGAACCACCTGCCGGCCAAGCCTGAACCACCTGCCAAGCACAACGGAACAACCTGCCAGACACGCCAAAATCACCTGCGTGTTATGCCAGAACCACTTGGAGGACTCTCTGGGATGACCTGCCGGGCATGCCGGAACCACCTCTCAGACGTGCCAGAACCATGTGGCGGACAGTCCGGAATCACCTGTTGGGCATGCGCAACCACCTCTGAGACGTACCAGAACCACATGCTGTGCAGGCTGGAACCACCTACCGGACAGACCGGAATCACCTTTCGGGCATGCCGGAACCACCTGTCAGATGTGCCAGAAACACGTGCCGGAGACGCCGGAAGCATCTGCCAAGCACGTTGGAACCACCTGCTCAACTCGCCTGAACCACCTGCCGGACATGCCAAAATCACCTGCCGACTATGCCGGAACCACTTGGCGAACACTCCGGAATCACTTGCCGGGCATGCAGGAACCACCTCTCAGACATGCCAGAACCCCGTGCCAATGACCCCGGGAGCACCAGCCGAGCACGCCGGAACCACCTGCTCGACTCGCCAGAACCACCTGCCGATCACGCAAAAATCACCTGCCGGCTACGCCACAACCAGTTGGTGAACACTTTGGAATCACCTGCCAGGCTTGCTGGAACCACCTGCCAGTCATGCCAAAATCATCTGCCAACTATGCCAGAACCGCTTGGCGGACACTGCGGAAACACCTGTCGGGCCGGCTGGAACCACATCTCAGACGTGCCAGAAACGTGTTCATGAGATGCTGGAACCACACCCCGAACAGACGGATACCACCTGCTGAGCACGCCGGAACCACCTGCTCGACTCGCCGTTACCACCTCCCTGACACGCCAATATCACCTGTTGGGTATGCCAGAACCACTTGGCGGACACTCCGGAATCATCTGCCGGACATGCCGGAACCAGCTCTCAGACACACCAGAACCAAGTGCCGGAGACGCCGGAAGCACCTGCCGAGCATGCCGGAGCCACCTGCTCGACTCGCCAGAAACACCTGCCGGACACGCCAAAATCACCTGCCGGGTACGCCAGAACCACCTGGCGGACACTACAGAATCACCTGCCGCGCATGCCGGAACCACCTCTCAGACGTGCCGGAAGCACGTGCCGGACACGCCAGAAACACCTACCGGACAGACCGGAACCACCTGCCAAGAACGCCGGAGCCACCTGTTCGACTCACTGGAACCACCTGCCGGGCAGACAAATATCAACTGCTGGCTATGCCAGAACCACCTGGGGGACAGTCCGGGATCACCTGCCAGCCATGGCGGAACCACCTCTCAGACGTACCAGAACCACCTGCCGGAGAAGCTGGAAACACGTCCTGGACAGACTGGAACCACGTGACGGCCATGCCTGAACCACCTGCCGATCACGGCGGAACCACCCGCCGGACACGCCATAATCACCTGCGGGCTACGCCAGAACCACTTGGACGACTCTCCGAAATGACCTGCCGGGCATGTTGGAACCACCTCTCAGACGTGCCAGAAGCACGTGGCGGACAGTCCGGAATCACCTGTTGGGCATACGCAACCACCTCTGAGACGTACCAGAACCACGTGCCGTGCACGCCGGAACCACCTACCGGACAGACCGGAATCAACTTTTGGGCATGCCGGAACCACCAGTCAGATGTGCCAGAAGCACGTGCCGGAGACGCCGGAACCACCTGCCGAGCATGTCGCAAGCACCTGCTCAAGTCGCCTGAACCACCTGCCCGACACGCCAAAATCACCTGCCCGCTACACCAGCACCACTTCGGGGACATGCCGGAATCACGTGAGGGGCATGCCGGCACAGCCTCTCAGACTGAACCTCGTGCCGGACACCACAGATCCACCTGCCGGACAGACCGGAACCACCTGCCGGACACGCCGGAACCACCGGCTCGACCCGCCGGAACGACCGCTGGACATGCAAAATCACCTGCCGGCTACGCCGGAAACACTTGGCGAACACTCCGGAATCACCTGCCAGGCATGCCGGAACCGCCTCTCAGATATGCCAGAACCACGTGCCAATGACCCCGGAAGCACCTGCCGAGCACGCCGGAACCACCTGCTCGACTCGCCGGAACCACCTGCCGGACACACAAAAATCACCTGCCGGCTACGCCACAACCAGTTGGGGAACATTTCGGAATCACCTGCCGGGCTTGCTGGAACCACCTGCCGGTCATGCCAAAATCACCTGCCAACTACGCCAGTACCACTTGGCGGACACTGTGGAAACACCTGTCGGGCCGGCCGGAACCACATCTCAGACGTGCCAGAACCATGTGCATGAGATGCTGGAACCACACCCCGAACAGACGGAAAACACCTGCCAGACCCGTCTGAACAACGTGTCGACCACGCCGGAGCCACCTGCTCGAATCGCCGGAACCACCTACCTGACATGCCCAAATCACCAGCCGGGTATGCCAGAACCACTTGGCGGACACTCTGGAATCATCTGCCGGACATGCCGGAACCAGCTCTCAGACACACCAGAACCACGTGCCGGAGACGCCGGAAGCACCTGCCGAGCATGCCGGAGCCACCTGCTCGACTCGCCAGAAACACCTGCCGGACACGCCAAAATCACCTGCCGGGTACGCCAGAACCACCTGGCGGACACTCCGAAACCACCTGTCGCGCATGCCGGAACCACCTCTCAGACGTGCTGGAAGCACGTGCCGGACACGCCGGAATCACCTACCGGACAGACCGGAACCACCTGCCGAGCACGCCGGAGCCACCTGTTCGACTCGCTGGAACCACCTGCCGGACAGGCCAATATCAAATGCTGGCTATGCCAGAACCTCCTGGGGGACAGTCCGGGATCACCTGCCAGCCATGGCGGAACCACCTCTCAGACGTACCAGAACCACCTGCCGGAGAAGCTGGAAACACGTCCTGGACAGTCTGGAACCACCTGCCGGCCAAGCCTGAACCACCTGCCAAGCACAACGGAACAACCTGCCAGACACGCCAAAATCACCTGCGTGTTATGCCAGAACCACTTGGAGGACTCTCTGGGATGACCTGCCGGGCATGCCGGAACCACCTCTCAGACGTGCCAGAACCATGTGGCGGACAGTCCGGAATCACCTGTTGGGCATGCGCAACCACCTCTGAGACGTACCAGAACCACATGCCGTGCAGGCTGGAACCACCTACCGGACAGACCGGAATCACCTTTCGGGCATGCCGGAACCACCTGTCAGATGTGCCAGAAACACGTGCCGGAGACGCCGGAAGCACCTGCCAAGCACGTTGGAACCACCTGCTCAACTCGCCTGAACCACCTGCCGGACATGCCAAAATCACCTGCCGACTATGCCAGAACCACTTGGCGAACACTCCGGAATCACTTGCCGGGCATGCAGGAACCACCTCTCAGACATGCCAGAACCCCGTGCCAATGACCCCGGAAGCGCCAGCCGAGCACGCCGGAACCACCTGCTCGACTCGCCAGAACCACCTGCCGATCACGCAAAAATCACCTGCCGGCTACGCCACAACCAGTTGGGGAACACTTCGGAATCACCTGTCGGGCTTGCTGGAACCACCTGCCGGTCATGCCAAAATCACCTGCCAACTACGCCAGTACCACTTGGTGGACACTGTGGAAACACCAGTCGGGCCAGCCGGAACCACATCTCAGACGTGCCAGAACCATGTGCATGAGATGCTGGAAGCACACCCCGAAAGACGGATACCACCTGCAAGAACCGTCTGAACAACCTGCCGAGCACGCCGGAGCCACCTGCTCGACTCGCCTGAACCACCTACCTGACATGCCCAAATCACCAGCCGGGTATGCCAGAACCACTTGGCGGACACTCCGGAATCATCTGCCGGACATGCCGGAACCAGCTCTCAGACACACCAGAACCACGTGCCGGAGATGCCGGAAGCACCTGCCGAGCATGCCGGAGCCACCTGCTCGACTCGCCAGAAACACCTGCCGGACACGCCAAAATCACCTGCCGGGTACGCCAGAACCACCTGGCGGACACTCCGAAACCACCTGTCGCGCATGCCGGAACCACCTCTCAGACGTGCCGGAAGCACGTGCCGGACACGCCGGAATCACCTACCGGACAGACCGGAACCACCTGCCGAGCACGCCGGAGCCACCTGTTCGACTCGCTGGAACCACCTGCCGGACAGGCCAATATCAAATGCTGGCTATGCCAGAACCTCCTGGTGACAGTCAGGGATCACCTGCCAGCCATGGCGGAACCACCTCTCAGACGTACCAGAACCACCTGCCGGAGAAGCTGGAAACACGTCCTGGACAGACTGGAACCACGTGACGGCCATGCCTGAACCACCTGCCGATCACGGCGGAACCACCCGCCGGACACGCCAAAATCACCTGCGGGCTACGCCAGAACCACTTGGACGACTCTCCGAAATGATCTGCCGGGCATGTTGGAACCACCTCTCAGACGTGCCAGAAGCCCGTGGCGGACAGTCCGGAATCACCTGTTGGGCATACGCAACCACCTCTGAGACGTACCAGAACCACGTGCCGTGCACGCCGGAACCACCTACCGGACAGACCGGAATCAACTTTTGGGCATGCCGGAACCACCAGTCAGATGTGCCAGAAGCACGTGCCGGAGACGCCGGAACCACCTGCCGAGCATGTCGCAAGCACCTGCTCAACTCGCCTGAACCACCTGCCGGACACGCCAAAATCACCTGCCCGCTACACCAGCACCACTTCGGGGACAGGCCGGAATCACGTGAGGGGCATGCCGGCACAGCCTCTCAGACTGAACCTCGTGCCGGACACCACAGAAGCACTTGCCGGACAGACCGGAACCACCTGCCGGACACGCCGGAACCACCGGCTCGACCCGCCGGAACGACCGCTGGACGTGCAAAATCACCTGCCGGCTACGCCGGAAACACTTGGCGAACACTCCGGAATCACCTGCCGGGCAGGCCGGAACCGCCTCTCAGACATGCCAGAACCACGTGCCAATGACCCCGGAAGCACCTGCCGAGCACGCCGGAACCACCTGCTCGACTCGCCAGAACCACCTGCCGGACACGCAAAAATCACCTGCCGGCTACGCCACAACCAGTTGGGGAACACTTCGGAATCACCTGCCGGGCTTGCTGGAACCACCTGCCGGTCATGCCAAAATCACCTGCCAACTACGCCAGTACCACTTGGCGGACACTGTGGAAACACCTGTCGGGCCGGCCGGAACCACATCTCAGACGTGCCAGAACCATGTGCATGAGATGCTGGAACCACACCCCGAACAGACGGAAAACACCTGCCAGACCCGTCTGAACAACGTGCCGAGCACGCCGGAGCCACCTGCTCGACTCGCCGGAACCACCTACCTGACATGCCCAAATCACCAGCCGGGTATGCCAGAACCACTTGGCGGACACTCCGGAATCATCTGCCGGACATGCCGGAACCAGCTCTCAGACACACCAGAACCACGTGCCGGAGACGCCGGAAGCACCTGCCGAGCATGCCGGAGCCACCTGCTCGACTCGCCAGAAACACCTGCCGGACACGACAAAATCACCTGCCGGGTACGCCAGAACCACCTGGCGGACACTCCGAAACCACCTGTCGCGCATGCCGGAACCACCTCTCAGACGTGCCGGAAGCACGTGCCGGACACGCCGGAATCACCTACCGGACAGACCGGAACCACCTGCCGAGCACGCCGGAGCCACCTGTTCGACTCGCTGGAACCACCTGCCGGACAGGCCAATATCAAATGCTGGCTATGCCAGAACCTCCTGGTGACAGTCAGGGATCACCTGCCAGCCATGGCGGAACCACCTCTCAGACGTACCAGAACCACCTGCCGGAGAAGCTGGAAACACGTCCTGGACAGACTGGAACCACGTGACGGCCATGCCTGAACCACCTGCCGATCACGGCGGAACCACCCGCCGGACACGCCAAAATCACCTGCGGGCTACGCCAGAACCACTTGGACGACTCTCCGAAATGATCTGCCGGGCATGTTGGAACCACCTCTCAGACGTGCCAGAAGCCCGTGGCGGACAGTCCGGAATCACCTGTTGGGCATACGCAACCACCTCTGAGACGTACCAGAACCACGTGCCGTGCACGCCGGAACCACCTACCGGACAGACCGGAATCAACTTTTGGGCATGCCGGAACCACCAGTCAGATGTGCCAGAAGCACGTGCCGGAGACGCCGGAACCACCTGCCGAGCATGTCGCAAGCACCTGCTCAACTCGCCTGAACCACCTGCCGGACACGCCAAAATCACCTGCCCGCTACACCAGCACCACTTCGGGGACATGCCGGAATCACGTGAGGGGCATGCCGGCACAGCCTCTCAGACTGAACCTCGTGCCGGACACCACAGAAGCACTTGCCGGACAGACCGGAACCACCTGCCGGACACGCCGGAACCACCGGCTCGACCCGCCGGAACGACCGCTGGACATGCAAAATCACCTGCCGGCTACGCCGGAAACACTTGGCGAACACTCCGGAATCACCTGCCGGGCATGCCGGAACCGCCTCTCAGATATGCCAGAACCACGTGCCAATGACCCCGGAAGCACCTGCCGAGCACGCCGGAACCACCTGCTCGACTCGCCAGAACCACCTGCCGGACACGCAAAAATCACCTGCCGGCTACGCCACAACCAGTTGGGGAACACTTCGGAATCACCTGCCGGGCTTGCTGGAACCACCTGCCGGTCATGCCAAAATCACCTGCCAACTACGCCAGTACCACTTGGCGGACACTGTGGAAACACCTGTTGGGCCGGCAGGAACCACATCTCAGACGTGCCAGAACCATGTGCATGAGATGCTGGAACCACACCCCGAACAGACGGAAAACACCTGCCAGACCCGTCTGAACAACGTGCCGAGCACGCCGGAGCCACCTGCTCGACTCGCCGGAACCACCTACCTGACATGCCCAAATCACCAGCCGGGTATGCCAGAACCACTTGGCGGACACTCCGGAATCATCTGCCGGACATGCCGGAACCAGCTCTCAGACACACCAGAACCACGTGCCGGAGACGCCGGAAGCACCTGCCGAGCATGCCGGAGCCACCTGCTCGACTCGCCAGAAACACCTGCCGGACACGACAAAATCACCTGCCGGGTACGCCAGAACCACCTGGCGGACACTCCGAAACCACCTGTCGCGCATGTCGGAACCACCTCTCAGACGTGCCGGAAGCACGTGCCGGACATGCCGGAATCACCTACCGGACAGACTGGAACCACCTGCCGAGCACGCCGGAGCCACCTGTTCGACTCGCTGGAACCACCTGCCGGACAGGCCAATATCAACTGCTGGCTATGCCAGAACCACCTGGGGGACGGTCCGGAATCACCTGCCAGCCATGGCGGTACCACCTCTCAGACGTACCAGAGCCACCTGCCGGAGAAGCTGGAAACACGTCCTGGACAGTCTGGAACCACCTGCCGGCCAAGCCTGAACCACCTGCCAAGCACAACGGAACAACCTGCCAGACACGCCAAAATCACCTGCGTGTTATGCCAGAACCACTTGGAGGACTCTCTGGGATGACCTGCCGGGCATGCCGGAACCACCTCTCAGACGTGCCAGAACCATGTGGCGGACAGTCCGGAATCACCTGTTGGGCATGCGCAACCACCTCTGAGACGTACCAGAACCACATGCCGTGCAGGCTGGAACCACCTACCGGACAGACCGGAATCACCTTTCGGGCATGCCGGAACCACCTGTCAGTTGTGCCAGAAACACGTGCCAGAGACGCCGGAAGCACCTGCCAAGCACGTTGGAACCACCTGCTCAACTCGCCTGAACCACCTGCCGGACATGCCAAAATCACCTGCCGACTATGCCAGAACCACTTGGCGAACAGTCCGGAATCACTTGCCGGGCATGCAGGTAACACCTCTCAGACATGCCAGAACCCCGTGCCAATGACCCCGGAAGCACCAGCCGAGCACGCCGGAACCACCTGCTCGACTCGCCAGAACCACCTGCCGATCACGCAAAAATCACCTGCCGGCTACGCCACAACCAGTTGGTGAACACTTTGGAATCACCAGCCAGGCTTGCTGGAACCACCTGCCAGTCATGCCAAAATCACCTGCCAACTACGCCAGAACCGCTTGGCGGACACTGCGGAAACACCTGTCGGGCCGGCCGGAACCGCATCTCAGACGTGCCAGAACCATGTGCATGAGATGCTGGAACCACACGCCGAACAGACGGAAAACACCTGCCAGACCCGTCTGAACAACCTGCCGAGCACGCCGGAGCCACCTGCTCGACTCGCCGGAACCACCTACCTGACAAGACAGAATCACCAGCAGGGTATGCCAGAACCACTTGGCGGACACTCCGGAATCATCTGCCGGACATGCCGGAACCAGCTCTCAGACACCCCAGAACCACGTGCCGGAGATGCCGGAAGCACCTGCCGAGCATGCCGGAGCCACCTGCTCGACTCGCCAGAAACACCTGCCGGACACGCCAAAATCACCTGCCGGGTACGCCAGAACCACCTGGCGGACACTCCGAAATCACCTGTCACGCATGCCGGAACCACCTCTCAGACGTGCCGGAAGCACGTGCCGGACACGCCGGAATCACCTACCGGACAGACCGGAACCACCTGCCGAGCACGCCGGAGCCACCTGTTCGACTCGCTGGAACCACCTGCCGGACAGGCCAATATCAACTGCTGGCTATGCCAGAACCACCTGGGGGACGGTCCGGAATCACCTGCCAGCCATGGCGGAACCACCTCTCAGACGTACCAGAACCACCTGCCGGAGAAGCTGGAAACACGTCCTGGACAGACTGGAATCACGTGACGGCCATGCCTGAACCACCTGCCGAGCACGGCGGAACCACCTGCTGGACACGCCAAAATCACCTGCGGGCTACGCCAGAACCACTTGGACGACTCTCCGAAATGCCCTGCCGGGCATGTTGGAACCACCTCTCAGACGTGCCAGAAGCACGTTGCGGACAGTCCGGAATCACCTGTTCGGCATACACAACCACCTCTGACACGTACCAGAACCACGTGCCGTGCACGCCGGAACCACCTACCGGACAGACCGGAATCAACTTTTGGGCATGCCGGAACCACCAGTCAGATGTGCCAGAAACACGTGCCGGAGACGCCGGAAGCACCTGCCGAGCACGTCGCAACCACCTGCTCAACTCGCCTGAACCACCAGCCGGACACGCTAAAATCACATGCCCGCTACACCGGCACCACTTCGGGGACACGCCGGAATCACGTGAGGGGCATGCCGGCACAGCCTCTCAGACTGAACCTCGTGCCGGACACCACAGAACCACCTGCCGGACAGACCGGAACCACCTGCCGCACACGCCGGAACCACCGGCTCGACCCACCGGAACGACCGCTGGACATGCAAAATCACCTGCCGGCTACGCCGGAAACACTTGGCGAACACTCCGGAATCACCTGCCGGGCAGGCCGGAACCACCTCTCAGATATGCCAGAACCACGTGCCAATGACCCCGGAAGCACCTGCCGAGCACGCCGGAACCACCTGCTCGACTCGCCAGAACCACCTGCCGGACACGCAAAAATCACCTGCCGGCTACGCCACAACCAGTTGGGGAACACTTCGGAATCACCTGCCGGGCTTGCTGGAACCACCTGCCGGTCATGCCAAAATCACCTGCCAACTACGCCAGTACCACTTGGCGGACACTGTGGAAACACCTGTCGGGCCGGCCGGAACCACATCTCAGACGTGCCAGAACCATGTGCATGAGATGCTGCAACCACACCCCGAACAGACGGAAAACACCTGCCAGACCCGTCTGAACAACCTGCCGAGCACGCCGGAGCCACCTGCTCGACTCGCCGGAACCACCTACCTGACATGCCCAAATCACCAGCCGGGTATGCCAGAACCACTTGGCGGACACTCCGGAAGCATCTGCCAGACATGCCGGAACCAGCTCTCAGACACACCAGAACCACGTACCGGAGACGCCGGAAGCACCTGCCGAGCATGCCGGAGCCACCTGCTCGACTCGCCAGAAACACCTGCCGGACACGCCAAAATCACCTGCCGGGTACGCCAGAACCACCTGGCGGACACTCCGAAACCACCTGTCGCGCATGCCGGAACCACCTCTCAGACGTGCCGGAAGCACGTGCCGGGCACGCCGGAATCAACTACCAGACAGACCGGAACCACCTGCCGAGCACACCGGAGCCACCTGTTCGACACGCTGGAACCACCTGCCGGACAGGTCAATATGAACTGCTGGCTATGCCAGAACCACCTGGGGGACGGTCCGGAATCACCTGCCAGCCATGGCGGAACCACCTCTCAGACGTACCAGAACCACCTGCCGGAGAAGCTGGAAACACGTCCTGGACAGTCTGGAACCACCTGCCGGCCAAGCCTGAACCACCTGCCAAGCACAACGGAACAACCTGCCAGACACGCCAAAATCACCTGCGTGTTATGCCAGAACCACTTGGAGGACTCTCTGGGATGACGTGCCGGGCATGCCGGAACCACCTCTCAGACGTGCCAGAACCATGTGGCGGACAGTCCGGAATCACCTGTTGGGCATGCGCAACCACCTCTGAGACGTACCAGAACCACATGCCGTGCAGGCTGGAACCACCTACCGGACAGACCGGAATCACCTTTCGGGCATGCCGGAACCACCTGTCAGATGTGCCAGAAACACGTGCCGGAGACGCCGGAAGCACCTGCCAAGCACGTTGGAACCACCTGCTCAACTCGCCTGAACCACCTGCCGGACATGCCAAAATCACCTGCCGACTATGCCGGAACCACTTGTTGAACACTCCGGAATAACTTGCCGGGCATGCAGGAACCACCTCTCAGACATGCCAGAAACCCATGCCAATGACCCCGGAAGCACCAGCCGAGAATGCCGGAACCACCTGCTCGACTCGCCAGAACCACCTGCCGATCACGCAAAAATCACCTGCTGGCTACGCCACAACCAGTTGGTGAACACTTTGGAATCACCTGCCAGGCTTGCTGGAACCACCTGCCAGTCATGCCAAAATCACCTGCCAACTACGCCAGAACCGCTTGGCGGACACTGCGGAAACACCTGTCGGGCCGGCCGGAACCACATCTCAGACGTGCCAGAACCATGTGCATGAGATGCTGGAACCACACCCCGAACAGACGGAAAACACCTGCCAGACCCGTCTGAACAACCTGCCGAGCACGCCGGAGCCACCTGCTCGACTCGCCGGAACCACCTACCTGACAAGCCAGAATCACCAGCCGGGTATGCCAGAACCACTTGGCGGACACTCCGGAATCATCTGCCGGACATGCCGGAACCAGCTCTCAGACACCCCAGAACCACGTGCCGGAGATGCCGGAAGCACCTGACGAGCATGCCGGAGCCACCTGCTCGACTCGCCAGAAACACCTGCCGGACACGCCAAAATCACCTGCCGGGTACGCCAGAACCACCTGGCGGACACTCCGAAATCACCTGTCACGCATGCCGGAACCACCTCTCAGACGTGCCGGAAGCACGTGCCGGACACGCCGGAATCACCTACCGGACAGACCGGAACCACCCGCCGAGCACGCCGGAGCCACCTGTTCGACTCGCTGGAACCACCTGCCGGACAGGCCAATATCAACTGCTGGCTATGCCAGAACCAACTGGGGGACGGTCCGGAATCACCTGCCAGCCATGGCGGAACCACCTCTCAGACGTACCAGAACCACCTGCCGGAGAAGCTGGAAACACGTCCTGGACAGACTGGAATCACGTGACGGCCATGCCTGAACCACCTGCCGAGCACGGCGGAACCACCTGCTGGACACGCCACAATCACCTGCGGGCTACGCCAGAACCACTTGGACGACTCTCCGAAATGCCCTGCCGGGCATGTTGGAACCACCTCTCAGACGTGCCAGAAGCACGTTGCGGACAGTCCGGAATCACCTGTTCGGCATACACAACCACCTCTGACACGTACCAGAACCACGTGCCGTGCACGCCGGAACCACCTACCGGACTGACCGGAATCAACTTTTGGGTATGCCGGAACCACAAGTCAGATGTGCCAGAAACACATGCCGGAGACGCCGGAAGCACCTGCCGAGCACGTCGCAACCACCTGCTCAACTCGCCTGAACCACCAGCCGGACACGCTAAAATCACCTGCCCACTACACCGGCACCACTTCGGGGACAAGCCGGAATCACGTGAGGGGCATGCCGGCACAGCCTCTCAGACTGAACCTCGTGCAGGACACCACAGAACAACCTGCCGGACAGACCAGAACCACCTGCCGGACACGCCGGAACCACCGTCTCGACCCGCCGGAACGACCGCTGGACATGCAAAATCACCTGCCGGCTATGCCGGAAACACTTGGCGAACACTCCGGAATCACCTGCCGGGCATGCCGGAACCACCTCTCAGATATGCCAGAACCACGTGCCAATGACCCCGGAAGCACCTGCCGAGCACGCCGGAACCACCTGCTCGACTCACCGGTACCACCTCCCAGACACGCCAAAATCACCTGCTGGGTATGCCAGAACCACTTGGCGGACACTCCGGAATCATCTGCCGGACATGCCGGAACCAGCTCTCAGACACACCAGAACCAAGTGCCGGAGACGCCGGAAGCACCTGCCGAGCATGCCGGAGCCACCTGCTCGACTCGCCAGAAACACCTGCCGGACACGCCATAATCACCTGCCGCGCATGCCAGAACCACCGCTCAGACGTGCCAGAGGCACGTGCCAGACACGCCGGAAACACCTACCGGACAGACCGGAACCACCTGCCAAGAACTCCGGAGCCACCTGTTCGACTCACTGGAACCACCTGCCGGACAGGCCAATATCAACTGCTGGCTATGCCAGAACCACCTGGGGGACAGTCCGGGATCACCTGCCAGCCATGGCGGAACCACCTCTCAGACGTACCAGAACCACCTGCCGGAGAAGCTGGAAACACGTCCTGGACAGACTGGAACCACGTGACGGCCATGCCTGAACCACCTGCCGAGCACGGCGGAACCACCTGCCGGACACGCCAAAATCACCTGCGGGCTACGCCAGAACCACTTGGACGACTCTCCGAAATGACCTGCCGGGCATGCTGGAAACACCTCTCAGACGTGCCAGAACCACGTGGCGGACAGTCCGGAATCACCTGTTGGGCATACGCAACCACCTCTGACACGTACCAGAACCACGTGCCGTGCACGCCGGAACCACCTACCGGACAGACCGGAATCAACTTTTGGGCATGCCGGAACCACCAGTCAGATGTGCCAGAAACACGTGCCGGAGACGCCGGAAGCACCTGCCGAGCACGTCGCAACCACCTGCTCAACTCGCCTGAACCACCTGCCGGACACGCCAAAATCACCTGCCCGCTACACCGGCACCACTTCGGGGACAAGCCGGAATCACGTGAGGGGCATGCCGGCACAGCCTCTCAGACTGAACCTCGTGCAGGACACCACAGAACAACCTGCCGGACAGACCAGAACCACCTGCCAGACACGCCGGAACCACCGGCTCGACCCGCCGGCACGACCGCTGGACATGCAAAATCACCCGCCGTCTACGCCGGAAACACTTGGCGAACACTCCGGAATCACCGGTCGGGCATGCCGGAACCACCTCTCAGATATGCCAGAACCACGTGCCAATGACCCCGGAAGCACCTGCCGAGCATGCCGGAACCACCGCCGGACATGCAAAATGACCTGCTGGCTACGCCAGAACCACTTGGCGAACACTCCGGAATCACCTGTCGGGCATGCCAGAACCACCTCTCAGACTTGCCAGAACCATGTTCCGGACACTCCAGTACCACCTGACGAGTATGCCGGAACCATCTGATGCACTCCTCAGAACCACCTGCTGGACACTCCAGAATCACCTGCTGGCTACGCCAGAGCCACTCGGCAGTAACTCCGGAATCACATGCCAGGCATTCCGGAACCACCTCTCAGAGGTGCCAGAACCAAATGCCGGAGACTACGGTATCACCTGCCGGGCATACCGGAACCACCTCTCAGAGGTGCCAGAACCACATGCCGGACACTCCGGAATTACCTGCCGGGCATGCCGGAACCACCTGCCGGACATGCTGGAACCACCGGCTCGACTCCCCGGAACCATTGCCGGACATGCAAAATCACCTGCCTGCTACGGCAGAACCACTTGGCGAACACTCCCTAATCACCTGCCGGGCATGGCGGAACCACCTCTCAGACATGCCGGAACCACATGCCAATGACACCGGAAGCACCTGCTGAGCACGCCAGAACCACCTGCTCGACTCGCCAAAACCACCCGCTGGACACAAAAAAATCACCTGCCAGCTACGCCACAACCATTTGGTGAACTCTTCGGAATCACCTGCCGGGCTTGCTGGAATCACCTGCCGGTCACGCAAACATCACCTTTCAGCTACGCCAGAACCTCACGGCAGACACTCCGGAATCACCTGCCAGGCTGGCTGGAACCACCTGCCGGTCACGCCAACATCACCTTTCAGCTACGCCAGAACCACTTGGCGGACACTCCGGAAACACCTCTCCGGCCGGCCGGAGCCACCTCTCAGACGTGCCAGAACCATGTGCCTGAGATGCCGGAACCACTCCCCGAACAGACCGAAACAACCTGCCAGACCAGCCTTAACCTCCTGGCGAGCACGCCTCATCCACCTGCTCAACTAGCCGGAACCACCTTCCTGACACGCCAAAATAACCTGCCGGCTATGCCACAACCATTTGGTGAACTCTTCGGAATCACCTGCCGGGCTGGCTCCAGAACCACTCGGCAGACTCTCCGGAACCACCTGCCGGGCATGCCGGAACCACCTCTCACACATGCCGGAACCACATGCCAATGACACCAGAAGCACCTGCCGCCACGCCAGAACCACCTGCTCGACTCGCCAGAACCACCTGCTGGACACGCCAAAATCACCTGCCGGTTACGCCACAACCATTTGGTGAACTCTTCGGAATCACCTGCCGGGCTGCCTGGAACCACCTTCTGGTCACGCCAACATCACCTGCCAGCTATGCCATAACCACTTGGCGGACACCATGGAAACACATGTCGGGCCGGCCGGAACCACCTATCAGAATTGCCAGAACCATGTGCCTGAGATGCCAGAACCACACCCCGAACAGACCGAAACCACCTGCCAGACCCGCCTGAACCACCTGCCGAGCACGCCGGAACCACCTACTCGACTCGCTGGAACCACCTACCTGACACGCTAAAGTCACCTGCCGGGTATGCCACAACCACTTGGTGGACACTCCGGAATGATTTGCCGTACATGCCAGATCCAGCTCTCAGACACACCAGAACCACGTGCCAGACACGCCGGAAGCACCTGCCGAGCATGCCGGAGCCACCTGCTCGACTCGCCAGAAACACCTGCCGGACACGCCAAAATCACCTGCCGGGTACGCCAGAACCACTTGGCGGACACTCCGGAATCACCTGCCGCGCATGCCGGAACCACCTCTCAGACGTGCCGGAAGCACGTGCCAGACACGCCGGAAACACCTACCGGACAGACCGGAACCACCTGCCAAGAACGCCGGAGCCACCTGTTCGACTCGCTGGAACCACCTGCCGGACAGGCCAATATCAACTGCTGGCTATGCCAGAACCACCTGGGGGACAGTCCGGGATCACCTGCCAGCCATGGCGGAACCACCTCTCAGACGTACCAGAACCACCTGCCGGAGAAGCTGGAAACACGTCCTGGACAGACTGGAACCACGTGACGGCCATGCCTGAACCACCTGCCGAGCACGGCGGAACCACCTGCCGGACACGCCAAAATCACCTGCGGGCTACGCCAGAACCACTTGGACGACTCTCCGAAATGACCTGCCGGGCATGTTGGAACCACCTCTCAGACGTGCCAGAAGCACGTGGCGGACAGTCCGGAATCACCTGTCGGGCATACGCAACCACCTCTGACACGTACCAGAACCACGTGCCGTGCACGCCGGAACCACCTACCGGACAGACCGGAATCAACTTTTGGGCATGCCGGAACCACCAGTCAGGTGTGCCAGAAACACGTGCCGGAGATGCCGGAAGCACCTGCCGAGCACGTCGCAACCACCTGCTCAACTCGCCTGAACCACCTGCCGGACACGCCAAAATCACCTGCCCGCTACACCAGCACCACTTCGGGGACAAGCCGGAATCACGTGAGGGGCATGCCGGCACAGCCTCTCAGACTGAACCTCGTGCCGGACACCACAGAACCACCTGCCGGACAGACCGGAACCACCTGCCGGACACGCCGGAACCACCGGCTCGAACCGCCGGAACGACCGCTGGACATGCAAAATCACCGGCCGGCTACGCCGGAAACACTTGGCGAACACTCCGGAATCACCTGCCGGGCATGCCGGAACCACCTCTCAGATATGCCAGAACCACGTGCCAATGACCCCGGAAGCACCTGCCGAGCACGCCGGACCCACCTGCTCGACTCGCCAGAACCACCTGCCGGACACGCAAAAATCACCTGCCGGCTACGCCACAACCAGTTGGGGAACACTTCGGAATCACCTGCCGGGCTCGCTGGAACCACCTGCCGGTCATGCCAAAATCACCTGCCAACTACGCCAGTACCACTTGGCGGACACTGTGGAAACACCTGTCGGGCCGGCCGGAACCACATCTCAGACGTGCCAGAACCATGTGCATGAGATGCTGGAACCACACCCCGAACAGACGGAAAACACCTGCCAGACCCGTCTGAACAACCTGCCGAGCACGCCGGAGCCCCCTGCTCGACTCGCCGGAACCACCTACCTGACATGCCCAAATTACCAGCCGGGTATGCCAGAACCACTTGGCGGACACTCCGGAATCATCTGCCGGACATGCCGGAACCAGCTCTCAGACACACCAGAACCACGTGCCGGAGACGCCGGAAGCACCTGCCCAGCATGCCGGAGCCACCTGCTCGACTCGCCAGAAACACCTGCCGGACACGCCAAAATCACCTGCCGGGTACGCCAGAACCACCTGGCGGACACTCCGAAATCACCTGTCGCGCATGCCGGAACCACCTCTCAGACGTGCCGGAAGCACGTGCCGGACACGCCGGAATCACCTACCGGACAGACCGGAACCACCTGCCGAGCACGCCGGAGCCACCTGTTCGACTCGCTGGAACCACCTGCCGGACAGGCCAATATCAACTGCTGGCTATGCCAGAACCACCTGGGGGACGGTCCGGAATCGCCTGCCAGCCATGGCGGAAGCACCTCTCAGACGTACCAGAACCACCTGCCGGAGAAGCTGGAAACACGTCCTGGACAGTCTGGAACCACCTGCCGGCCAAGCCTGAACCACCTGCCAAGCACAACGGAACAACCTGCCAGACACGCCAAAATCACCTGCGTGTTATGCCAGAACCACTTGGAGGACTCTCTGGGATGACCTGCCGGGCATGCCGGAACCACCTCTCAGACGTGCCAGAACCATGTGGCGGACAGTCCGGAATCACCTGTTGGGCATGCGCAACCACCTCTGAGACGTACCAGAACCACATGCCGTGCAGGCTGGAACCACCTACCGGACAGACCGGAATCACCTTTCGGGCATGCCGGAACCACCTGTCAGATGTGCCAGAAACACGTGCCGGAGACGCCGGAAGCAGCTGCCAAGCACGTTGGAACCACCTGCTCAACTCGCCTGAACCACCTGCCGGACATGCCAAAATCACCTGCGGACTATGCCACAACCGCTTGGTGAACACTCCGGAATCACTTGCCGGGCATGCAGGAACCACCTCTCAGACATGCCAGAACCCCGTGCCAATGACCCCGGAAGCACCAGCCGAGCACGCCGGAACCACCTGCTCGACTCGCCAGAACCACCTGCCGATCACGCAGAAATCACCTGCCGGCTACGCCACAACCAGTTGGTGAACACTTTGGAATCACCTGCCAGGCTTGCTGTAACCACCTGCCAGTCATGCCAAAATCACCTGCCAACTACGCCAGAACCGCTTGGCGGACACTGCGGAAACAACTGTCGGGCCGGCTGGAACCACATCTCAGACGTGCCAGAAACGTGTTCATGAGATGCTGGAACCACACCCCGAACAGACGGATACCACCTGCCAGAAGCGCCTGAACCACCTGCTGAGCACGCCGGAACCACCTGCTCGACTCACCGGTACCACCTCCCTGACACGCCAAAATCACCTGCTGGGTATGCCAGAACCACTTGGCGGACACTCCGGAATCATCTGCCGGACATGCCGGAACCAGCTCTCAGACACACCAGAACCCAGTGCTGGAAACGCCGGAAGCACCTGCCGAGCATGCCGGAGCCACCTGCTCGACTCGCCAGAAACACCTGCCGGACACGCCAAAATCACCTGCGGTCTACGCCAGAACCACTTGGATGACTCTCCGAAATGACCTGCCGGGCATGTTGGAACCACCTCTCAGACGTGCCAGAAGCACGTGGCGGACAGTCCGGAATCACCTGATGGGCATACCCAACCACCTCTGAGACGTACCAGAACCACGTGCCGTGCACGCCGGAACCACCTACCGGACAGACCGGAATCAACCTTTGGGCATGCCGGAACCACCAGTCAGATGTGCCAGAAACACGTGCCGGAGACGCCAGAAGCACCTGCCGAGCACGTCGCAACCACCTGCTCAACTCGCCTGAACCACCTGCCGGACACGCCAAAATCACCTGCCCGCTACACCAGCACCACTTCGGGGACAAGCTGGAATCACGTGAGGGGCATGCCGGCACAGCCTCTCAGACTGAACCTCGTGCCGGACACCACAGAACCACCTGCCGGACAGACCGGAACCACCTGCCGGACACGCCGGAACCACCGGCTCGACCCGCCGGAATGACCGCTGGACATGCAAAATCACCTGCTGGCTATGCCGGAAACACTTTGTGAACACTCCAGAATCACCTGCCGGGCATGCCGGAACCACCTCTCAGATATGCCAGAACCACGTGCCAATAACCCCGGAAGCACCTGCCAAGCACGCCGGAACCACCTGCTCGACTCGCCAGAACCACCTGCCGGACACGCAGAAATCACCTGCCGGCTACGCCACAACCAGTTGGGGAACACTTCGGAATCACCTGCCGGGCTTGCTGGAACCACCTGCCGGTCATGCCAAAATCACCTGCCAACTACGCCAGTACCACTTGGCGGACACTGTGGAAACACCTGTCGGGCCGGCCGGAACCACATCTCAGACGTGCCAGAACCATGTGCATGAGATGCTGGAACCACACCCCGAAGAGACGGAAAACACCTGACAGACCCGTCTGAACAACCTGCCGAGCAAGCCAGAGCCACCTGCTCGACTCGCCCGAACCACCTACCTGACATGCCCAAATCACCAGCCGGGTATGCCGGAACCACTTGGCGGACACTCCGGAATCATCTGCCGGACATGCCGGAACCAGCTCTCAGACACACCAGAACCAAGTGCCGGAGACGCCGGAAGCACCTGCCGAGCATGCCGGAGCCACATGCTCGACTCGCCAGAAACACCTGCCGGACACGCCAAAATCACCTGCCGGGTACGCCAGAACCACCTGGCGGACACTCCGAAATCACCTGTCGCGCATGCCAGAACCACCTCTCAGACGTGCCGGAAGCACGTGCCGGACACGCCGGAATCACCTACCGGACAGACCGGAACCACCTGCCGAGCACGCCGGAGCCACCTGTTCGACTCGCTGGAACCACCTGCCGGACAGGCCAATATCAACTGCTGGCTATGCCAGAACCACCTGTGGGACGGTCCGGAATCACCTGCCAGCCATGGCGGAACCACCTCTCAGACGTGCCGGAAGCACCTGCCGGAGAAGCTGGAAACACGTCCTGGACAGACTGGAACCACGTGATGGCCATGCCTGAACCACCTGCCGAGCACGGCGGAACCACATGCCGGACACGCCAAAATCACCTGCGGGCTATGCCAGAACCACTTGGACGACTCTCCGAAATGACCTGCCGGGCATGTTGGAACCACCTCTCAGACGTGCCAGAAGCACGTGGCGGACAGTCCGGAATCACCTGTTGGGCATACGCAACCACCTCTGAGACGTACCAGAACCACATGCCGTGCAGGCTGGAACCACCTACCGGACAGACCGGAATCACCTTTCGGGCATGCCGGAACCACCTGTCAGATGTTCCAGAAACACGTGGCGGACAGTCCGGAATCACCTGTTGGGCATGCGCAAGCACCTCTGAGACGTACCAGAACCACATGCCGTGCAGGCTGGGACCACCTACCGGACAGACCGGAATCACCTTTCGGGCATGCCGGAACCACCTGTCAGATGTGCCAGAAACACGTGCCGGAGACGCCGGAAGCACCTGCCAAGCACGTTGGAACCCCCTGCTCAACTCGCCTGAACCACCTGCCGGACATGCCAAAATCACCTGCCGACTATGCCAGAACCACTTGGCGGACACTCCGGAATCATCTGCCGGACATGCCGGAACCAGCTCTCAGACACACCAGAACCAAGTGTCGGAGACGCCGGAAGCACCTGCCCAGCATGCCGGAGCCACCTGCTCGGCTCGCCAGAAACACCTGCCGGACACGCCAAAATCACCTGCCGGGTACGCCAGAACCACCTGGCGGACACTCCGAAATCACCTGTCGCGCATGCCGGAACCACCTCTCAGACGTGCTGGAAGCAAGTGCCAGACACGCCGGAATCACCTACCGGACAGACCGGAACCACCTGCCAAGAACGCTGGAGCCACCTGTTCGACTCGCTGGAACCACCTGCCGGACAGGCCAATATGAAGTGCTGGCTATGCCAGAACCACCTGGGGGACAGTCCGGGATCACCTGCCAGCCATGGCGGAACCACCTCTCAGACGTACCAGAACCACCTGCCGGAGAAGCTGGAAACACGTCCTGGACAGACTGGAACCACGTGACGGCCATGCCTGAACCACCTGCCGAGCACGGCGGAACCACCTGCCGGACACGCCAAAATCACCTGCGGGCTACGCCAGAACCACTTGGACGACTCTCCGAAATGACCTGCCGGGCATGTTGGAACCACCTCTCAGACGTGCCAGAAGCACGTGGCGGACAGTCCGGAATCACCTGTTGGGCATACTCAACCACCTCTGAGACGTACCAGAACCACATGCCGTGCAGGCTGGAACCACCTACCGGACAGTCCGGAATCACCTGTTGGGCATACACAACCACCTCTGAGACGTACCAGAACCACGTGCCGTGCACGCCGGAACCACCTACCGGACAGACCGGAATCAAATTTTGGGCATGCCGGAACCACCAGTCAGATGTGCCAGAAACACGTGCCGGAGTTGCCGGAAGCATCTGCCGAGCACGTCGCAACCACCTGCTCAACTCGCCTGAACCACCTGCCGGACACGCCAAAATCACCTGCCCGCTACACCAGCACCACTTCGGGGAGAAGCCGGAATCACGTGAGGGGCATGCCGGCACAGCCTCTCAGACTGAACCTCGTGCCGGACACCACAGAACCACCTGCCGGACAGACCGGAACCACCTGCCGGACACGCCGGAACCACCGGCTCGACCCGCCGGAACGACCGCTGGACATGCAAAATCACCTGCCGGCTACGCCGGAAACACTTGGCGAACACTCCGGAATCACCTGACGGGCATGCCGGAACCACCTCTCAGATATGCCAGAACCACGTGCCAATGACCCCGGAAGCACCTGCCGAGCACGCCGGAACCACCTGCTCGACTCGCCAGAACCACCTGCCGGACACGCAAAAATCACCTGCCGGCTACGCCACAACCAGTTGGGGAACACTTCGGAATCACCTGCCGGGCTTGCTGGAACCACCTGCCGGTCATGCCAAAATCACCTGCCAACTACGCCAGTACCACTTGGCGGACACTGTGGAAACACCTGTCGGGCCGGCCGGAACCACATCTCAGATGTGCCAGAACCATGTGCATGAGATGCTGGAACCACACCCCGAACAGACGGAAAACACCTGCCAGACCCGTCTGAACAACCTGCCGAGCACGCCGGAGCCACCTGCTCGACTCGCCGGAACCACCTACCTGACATGCTCAAATCACCAGCCGGGTATGCCAGAACCACTTGGCGGACACTCCGGAATCATCTGCCGGACGTGCCGGAACCAGCTCTCAGACACACCAGAACCACGTGCCGGAGACGCCGGAAGCACCTGCCGAGCATGCCGGAGCCACCTGCTCGACTCGCCAGACACCTGCCGGACACGCCAAAATCACCTGCGGGCTACGCCGGAACCACTTGGACGACTCTCCGAAATGACCTGCCGGGCATGTTGGAACCACCTCTCAGACGTGCCAGAAGCACGTGGCGGACAGTCCGGAATCACCTGTCGGGCATACGCAACCACCTCTGAGACATACCAGAACCACGTGCCATGCACGCCGGAACCACCTACCGGACAGACCGGAATCAACTTTTGGGCATGCCGGAACCACCAGTCAGATGTGCCAGAAACACGTGCCGGAGACGCCAGAAGCACCTGCCGAGCACGTCGCAACCACCTGCTCAACTCGCCTGAACCACCTGCCGGACACGCCAAAATCACCTGCCCGCTACACCAGCACCACTTCGGGGACAAGCTGGAATCACGTGAGGGGCATGCCGGCACAGCCTCTCAGACTGAACCTCGTGCCGGACACCACAGAACCACCTGCCGGACAGACCGGAACCACCTGCCGGACACGCCGGAACCACCGGCTCGACCCGCTGGAATGACCGCTGGACATGCAAAATCACCTGCCGGCTATGCCGGAAACACTTTGTGAACACTCCGGAATCACCTGCCGGGCATGCCGGAACCACCTCTCAGATATGCCAGAACCACGTGCCAATAACCCCGGAAGCACCTGCCAAGCACGCCGGAACCACCTGCTCGACTCGCCAGAACCACCTGCCGGACACGCAAAAATCACCTGCCGGCTACGCCACAACCAGTTGGGGAACACTTCGGAATCACCTGCCGGGCTTGCTGGAACCACCTGCCGGTCATGCCAAAATCACCTGCCAACTACGCCAGTACCACTTGGCGGACACTGTGGAAACACCTGTCGGGCCGGCCGGAACCACATCTCAGACGTGCCAGAACCATGTGCATGAGATGCTGGAACCACACCCCGAAGAGACGGAAAACACCTGACAGACCCGTCTGAACAACCTGCCGAGCAAGCCAGAGCCACCTGCTCGACTCGCCCGAACCACCTACCTGACATGCCCAAATCACCAGCCGGGTATGCCGGAACCACTTGGCGGACACTCCGGAATCATCTGCCGGACATGCCGGAACCAGCTCTCAGACACACCAGAACCAAGTGCCGGAGACGCCGGAAGCACCTGCCGAGCATGCCGGAGCCACATGCTCGACTCGCCAGAAACACCTGCCGGACACGCCAAAATCACCTGCCGGGTACGCCAGAACCACCTGGCGGACACTCCGAAATCACCTGTCGCGCATGCCAGAACCACCTCTCAGACGTGCCGGAAGCACGTGCCGGACACGCTGGAATCACCTACCGGACAGACCGGAACCACCTGCCGAGCACGCCGGAGCCACCTGTTCGACTCGCTGGAACCACCTGCCGGACAGGCCAATATCAACTGCTGGCTATGCCAGAACCACCTGTGGGACGGTCCGGAATCACCTGCCAGCCATGGCGGAACCACCTCTCAGACGTTCCGGAAGCACCTGCCGGAGAAGCTGGAAACACGTCCTCGACAGACTGGAACCACGTGATGGCCATGCCTGAACCACCTGCCGAGCACGGCGGAACCACATGCCGGACACGCCAAAATCACCTGCGGGCTATGCCAGAACCACTTGGACGACTATCCGAAATGACCTGCCGGGCATGTTGGAACCACCTCTCAGACGTGCCAGAAGCACGTGGCGGACAGTCCGGAATCACCTGTTGGGCATACGCAACCACCTCTGAGACGTACCAGAACCACATGCCGTGCAGGCTGGAACCACCTACCGGACAGACCGGAATCACCTTTCGGGCATGCCGGAACCACCTGTCAGATGTTCCAGAAACACGTGGCGGACAGTCCGGAATCACCTGTTGGGCATGCGCAAGCACCTCTGAGACGTACCAGAACCACATGCCGTGCAGGCTGGGACCACCTACCGGACAGACCGGAATCACCTTTCGGGCATGCCGGAACCACCTGTCAGATGTGCCAGAAACACGTGCCAATGACCCGGGAAGCACCTGCCGAGCACGCCGGAACCACCTGCTCGACTCGCCAGAACCACCTGCCGGACACGCAGAAATCACCTGCCGGCTACGCCACAACCAGTTGGGGAACACTTCGGAATCACCTGCCGGGCTCGCTGGAACCACCTGCCGGTCATGCCAAAATCACCTGCCAACTACGCCAGTACCACTTGGCGGACACTGTGGAAACACCTGTCGGGCCGGCCGGAACCACATCTCAGACGTGCCAGAACCATGTGCATGAGATGCTGGAACCACACCCCGAAGAGACGGAAAACACCTGACAGACCCGTCTGAACAACCTGCCGAGCAAGCCAGAGCCACCTGCTCGACTCGCCGGAACCACCTACCTGACATGCCCAAATCACCAGCCGGGTATGCCAGAACCACTTGGCGGACACTCCGAAATCACCTGTCGCGCATGCCGGAACCACCTCTCAGACGTGCCGGAAGCACGTGCCGGACACGCCGGAATCACCTACTGGACAGACTGGAACCACCTGCCGAGCACGCCGGAGCCACCTGTTCGACTCGCTGGAACCACCTGCCGGACAGGCCAATATCAACTGCTGGCTATGCCAGAACCACCTGTGGGACGGTCCGGAATCGCCTGCCAGCCATGGCGGAACCACCTCTCAGACGTACCAGAACCACCTGCCGGAGAAGCTGGAAACACGTCCTGGACAGTCTGGAACCACCTGCCGGCCAAGCCTGAACCACCTGCCAAGCACAACGGAACAACCTGCCAGACACGCCAAAATCACCTGCGTGTTATGCCAGAACCACTTGGAGGACTCTCTTGGATGACCTGCCGGGCATGCCGGAACCACCTGTCAGATGTGCCAGAAACACGTGCCGGAGACGCCGGAAGCACCTGCCAAGCACGTTGGAACCACCTGCTCAACTCACCTGAACCACCTGCCGGACATGCCAAAATCACCTGCCGACTATGCCAGAACCACTTGGCGAACACTCCGGAATCACTTGCCGGGCATGCAGGAACCACCTCTCAGACATGCCAGAACCCCGTGCCAATGACCCCGGAAGCACCAGCCGAGCACGCCGGAACCACCTGCTCGACTCGCCAGAACCACCTGCCGATCACGCAAAAATCACCTGCCGGCTACGCCACAACCAGTTGGTGAACACTTTGGAATCACCTGCCAGGCTTGCTGGAACCACCTGCCAGTCATGCCAAAATCACCTGCCAACTACGCCAGAACCGCTTGGCGGACACTGCGGAAACACCTGTCGGGCCGGCTGGAACCACATCTCAGACGTGCCAGGAACGTGTTCATGAGATGCTGGAACCACACCCCGAACAGACGGATACCACCTGCCAGAACCGCCTGAACCACCTGCTGAGCACGCCGGAACCACCTGCTCGACTCACCGTTGCCACCTCCCTGACACGCCAAAATCACCTGCTGGGTATGAAAGAACCACTTGGCGGACACTCCGGAATCATCTGCCGGACATGCCGGAACCAGCTCTCAGACACACCAGAACCACGTGCCGGAGACGCCGGAAGCACCTGCTGAGCATGCCGGAGCCACCTGCTCGACTCGCCAGAAACACCTGCCGGACACGCCAAAATCACCTGCGGGCTACGCCAGAACCACTTGGACGACTCTCCGAAATGACCTGCCGGGCATGTTGGAACCACCTCTCAGACGTGCCAGAAGCACGTGGCGGACAGTCCGGAATCACCTGTTGGGCATACGCAACCACCTCTGACACGTACCAGAACCACGTGCCGTGCACGCCGGAACCACCTACCGGACAGACCGGAATCAACTTTTGGGCATGCCGGAACCACCAGTCAGATGTGCCAGAAACACGTGCCGGAGACGCCGGAAGCACCTGCCGAGCACGTCGCAACCACCTGCTCAACTCGCCTGAACCACCTGCCGGACACGCCAAAATCACCTGCCCGCTACACCAGCACCACTTCGGGGACAAGCCGGAATCACGTGAGGGGCATGCCGGCACAGCCTCTCAGACTGAACCTCGTGCCGGACACCACAGAACCACCTGCCGGACAGACCGGAACCACCTGCCGGACACGCCGGAACCACCGGCTCGACCCGCCGGAATGACCGCTGGACATGCAAAATCACCTGCCGGCTATGCCGGAAAAACTTTGCGAACACTCCGGAATCACCTGCCAGGCATGCCGGAACCACCTCTCAGATATGCCAGAACCATGTGCCAATAACCCCGGAAGCACCTGCCGAGCACGCCGGAACCACCTGCTCGACTCGCCAGAACCACCTGACGGACACGCAGAAATCAGCTGCCGGCTACGCCACAACCAGTTGGGGAACACTTCGGAATCACCTGCCGGGCTTGCTGGAACCACCTGCCGGTCATGCCAAAATCACCTGCCAACTACGCCAGTACCACTTGGCGGACACTGTGGAAACACCTGTCGGGCCGGCCGGAACCACATCTCAGACGTGCCAGAACCATGTGCATGAGATGCTGGAACCACACCCCGAAGAGATGAAAAACACCTGACAGACCAGTCTGAACAACCTGCCGAGCAAGCCGGAGCCACCTGCTCGACTCGCCCGAACCACCTACCTGACATGCCCAAATCACCAGCCGGGTATGCCAGAACCACTTGGCGGACACTCCGGAATCATCTGCCGGACATGCCGGAACCAGCTCTCAGACACACCAGAACCACGTGCCGGAGACGCCGGAAGCACCTGCCGAGCATGCCGGAGCCACATGCTCGACTCGCCAGAAACACCTGCCGGACACGCCAAAATCACCTGCCGGGTACGCCAGAACCACCTGGCGGACACTCCGAAATCACCTGTCGCGCAGGCCGGAACCACCTCTCAGACGTGCCGGAAGCACGTCCCGGACACGCCGGAATCACCTACCGGACAGACCGGAACCACCTGCCGAGCACGCCGGAGCCACCTGTTCGACTCGCTGGAACCACCTGCCGGACAGGCCAATATCAACTGCTGGCTATGCCAGAACCACCTGTGGGACGGTCCGGAATCACCTGCCAGCCATGGCGGAACCACCTCTCAGACGTACCAGAACCACCTGCCGGAGAAGCTGGAAACACGTCCTGGACAGTCTGGAACCACCTGCCGGCCAAGCCTGAACCACCTGCCAAGCACAACGGAACAACCTGCCAGACACGCCAAAATCACCTGCGTGTTATGCCAGAACCACTTGGAGGACTCTCTGGGATGACCTGCCGGGCATGCCGGAACCACCTCTCAGACGTGCCAGAACCATGTGGCGGACAGTCCGGAATCACCTGTTGGGCATGCGCAACCACCTCTGAGACGTACCAGAACCACACGCCGTGCAGGCTGGAACCACCTACCGGACAGACCGGAATCAACTTTTGGGCATGCCGGAACCACCAGTCAGATGTGCCAGAAACACGTGCCGGAGACGCCGGAAGCACCTGCCGAGCACGTCGCAACCACCTGCTCAACTCGCCTGAACCACCTGCCGGACACGCCAAAATCACCTGCCCGCTACACCAGCACCACTTCGGGGACAAGCCGGAATCACGTGAGGGGCATGCCGGCACAGCCTCTCAGACAGAACCTCGTGCCGGACACCACAGAACCACCTGCCGGACAGACCGGAACCACCTGCCGGACATGCCGGAACCACCGGCTCGACCCGCCGGAACGACCGCTGGACATGCAAAATCACCTGCCGGCTACGCCGGAAACACTTGGCGAACACTCTGGAATCACCTGCCGGTCATGCCGGAACCACCTCTCAGATATGCCAGAACCACGTGCCAATGACCCCGGAAGCACCTGCCGAGCACGCCGGAACCACCTGCTCGACTCGCCAGAACCATCTGCCGGACACGCAAAAATCGCCTGCCGGCTACGCCGCAACCAGTTGGGGAACACTTCGGAATCACCTGCCGGGCTTGCTGGAACCACCTGCCGGTCATGCCAAAATCACCTGCCAACTACGCCAGTACCACTTGGCAGACACTGTGGAAACACCTGTCGGGCCGGCCGGAACCACATCTCAGACGTGCCAGAACCATGTGCATGAGATGCTGGAACCACACCCCGAACAGACGGAAAACACCTGTCAGACCCGTCTGAACAACCTGCCGAGCACGCCGGAGCCACCTGCTCGACTCGCCGGAACCACCTAACTGACATGCCCAAATCACCAGCCGGGTATGCCAGAACCACTTGGCGGACACTCCGGAATCATCTGCCGGACATGCCGGAACCAGCTCTCAGACACACCAGAACCAAGTGCCGGAGACGCCGGAAGCACCTGCCGAGCATGCCGGAGCCACCTGCTCGACTCGCCAGAAACACCTGCCGGATACGCCAAAATCACCTGCCGTGTATGCCAGAACCTCCTGGCAGACACTACGGAATCACCTGCCGCGCATGCCGGAACCACCTCTCAGACGTGCCGGAAGCACGTGCCAGACACGCCGGAAACACCTGCCGGACAGACCGGAACCACCTGCCAAGAACGCCGGAGCCACCTGTTCGACTCGCTGGAACCACCTGCCGGACAGGCCAATATCAACTGCTGGCTATGCCAGAACCACCTGGGGGACAGTCCGGGATCACCTGCCAGCTATGGCGGAACCACCTCTCAGACGTACCAGAGCCACGTGCCGGAGAAGCTGGAAACACGTCCTGGATAGACTGGAACCACGTGACGGCCATGCCTGAACCACCTGCCGAGCACGGCGGAACCACCTGCCGGACACGCCAAAATCACCTGCGGGCTACGCCAGAACCGCTTAGACGACTCTCCTAAATGACCTGCCGGGCATGTTGGAACCACCTCTCAGACGTGCCCGAAGCACGTGGCAGACAGTCCGGAATCACCTGTTGGGCATACGCAACCACCTCTGACACGTACCAGAACCACGTGCCGTGCACGCCGGAACCACCTACCGGACAGACCGGAATCAACTTTTGGGCATGCCGGAACCACCAGTCAGATGTGCCAGAAACACGTGCCGGAGACGCCGGAAGCACCTGCCGAGCACGTCGCAACCACCTGCTCAACTCGCCTGAACCACCTGCCGGACGCGCCAAAATCACCTGCCCGCTACACCAGCACCACTTCGGGGACAAGCCGGAATCACGTGAGGGGCATGCTGGCACAGCCTCTCAGACTGAACCTCGTGCCGGACAACACAGAACCACCTGCCGGACAGACCGGAACCACCTGCCGGACACGCCGGAACCACCGGCTCGACCCGCCGGAACGACCGCTGGACATGTAAAATCACCTGCCGGCTATGCCGCAAAAACTTGGCGAACACTCCAGAATCACCTGCCGGTCATGCCGGAACCACCTCTCAGATATGCCAGAACCACGTGCCAATGACCCCAGAAGCACCTGCCGAGCACGCCGGAACCACCTGCTCGACTCGCCAGAACCACCTGCCGGACACGCAAAAATCGCCTGCTGGCTACGCCACAACCAGTTGGGGAAGACTTCGGAATCACCTGCCGGGCTTGCTGGAACCACCTGCCGGTCATGCCAAAATCACCTGCCAACTACGCCAGTACCACTTGGCGGACACTGTGGAAACACCTGTCGGGCCGGCCGGAACCACATCTCAGACGTGCCAGCAACGTGTTCATGAGATGCTGGAACCACACCCCGAACAGACGGATACCACCTGCCAGAACCGCCTGAACCACCTGCTGAGCACGCCGGAACCACCTGCTCGACTCACCGGTACCACCTCCCTGACACGCCAAAATCACCTGCTGGGTATGCCAGAACCACTTGGCGGACACTCCGGAATCATCTGCCGGACATGCCGGAACCAGCTCTCAGACACACCAGAACCAAGTGCCGGAGACGCCGGTAGCACCTGCCGAGCATGTCGGAGCCACCTGCTCGACTCGCCAGAAACACCTGCCGGACACGCCAAAAATCACCTGCCGGGTATGCCAGAACCACCTGGCGGACACTCCGAAAACGCCTGTCGCGCATGCCGGAACCACCTCTCAGACGTGCCGGAAGCACGTGCCAGACACGCCGGAAACACCTACCGGACAGACCGGAACCACCTGCCAAGAACGCCAGAGCCACCTGTTCGACTCGCTGGAACCACCTGCCGGACAGGCCAACATCAACTGCTGGCTATGCCAGAACCACCTGGGGTACAGTCCGGGATCACCTGCCAGCCATGGCGGATCCACCTCTCAGACGTACCAGAACCACCTGCCGGAGAGCCTGGAAACACGTCCTGGACAGACTGGAACCACGTGACGGCCGTGCCTGAACCACCTGCCGAGCACGGCTGAACCGCCTGCCGGACACGCCAAAATCACCCGCGGGCTACGCCAGAACCACTTGGACGACTCTCCGAAATGACCTGCCGGGCATGTTGGAACCACCTCTCAGACGTGCGAGAAGCACGTGGCGGACAGTCCGGAATCACCTGTTGGGCATACGCAACCACCTCTGACACGTACCAGAACCACGTGCCGTGCACGCCAGAACCACCTACCGGACAGACCGGAATCAACTTTTGGGCATGCCGGAACCACCAGTCAGATGTGCCAGAAACACGTGCCGGAGACGCCGGAAGCAGCTGCCGAGCACGTCGCAACCACCTGCTCAACTCGCCTGAACCACCTGCCGGACACGCCAAAATCACCTGCCCGCTACACCAGCACCACTTCGGGGACAAGCCGGAATCACGTGAGGGGCATGCCGGCACAGCCTCTCAGACTGAACCTCGTTGCGGACACCACAGCACCACCTGCCGGACAGACCGGAACCACCTGCGAAGAACGCCGGAGCCACCTGTTCGACTCGCTGGAACCACCTGCCGGACAGGCCAATATCAACTGCTGGCTATGCCAGAACCACCGGGGGACAGTCCGGGATCACCTGCCAGCCATGGCGGAACCACCTCTCAGACGTACCAGAGCCACCTGCCGGAGAAGCTGGAAACACGTCCTGGACAGACTGGAACCACGTGACGGCCATGCCTGAACCACCTGCCGAGCACGGCGGAACCACCTGCCGGACACGCCAAAATCAACTGCGGGCTACGCCACAACCACTTGGACGACTCTCCGAAATGACCTGCCGGGCATGTTGGAACCACCTCTCAGACGTGCCAGAAGCATGTGGCGGACAGTCCGGAATCACCTGTTGGGCATACGCAACCACCTCTGAGACGTACCAGAACCACGTGCCGTGCACGCCGGAACCACCTACCGGACAGACCGGAATCAACTTTTGGGCATGCCGGAACCACCAGTCAGATGTGCCAGAAACACGTGCCGGAGACGCCGGAAGCACCTGCCGAGCACGTCGCAACCACCTGCTCAACTCGCCTGAACCACCTGCCTGACACGCCAAAATCACCTGCCCGCTACACCAGCACCACTTCGGGGACAAGCCGGAATCACGTGAGGGGCATGCCGGCACAGCCTCTCAGACTGAACCACGTGCCGGACACCACAGAACCACCTGCCGGACAGACCGGAACCACCTGCCGGACACGCCGGAACCACCGGCTCGACCCGCCGGAACGACCGCTGGACATGCAAAATCACCTGCCGGCTACGCCGGAAACACTTGGCGAACACTCCGGAATCACCTGCCGGGCATGCCGGAACCACCTCTCAGATATGCCAGAACCACGTGCCAATGACCCCGTAAGCACCTGCCGAGCACGCTGGAACCACCTGCTCGACTCGCCAGAACCACCTGCCGGACACGCAAAAATCACCTGCCGGCTATGCCACAACCATTTGGCGAACACTTTGGAATCACCAGCCGGGCTTGCTGGAACCACCTGCCGGTCATGCCAAAATCACCTGCCAACTACGCCAGTACCACTTGGCGGACACTGTGGAAACACCTGTCGGGCCGGCCGGAACCACATCTCAGACGTGCCAGAACCATGTGCCTGAGATGCCGGAACCACTCCCCGAAAAGACCGAAACCACCTGCCAGACCCGCCTGAACCCCCTGGCGAACACGCCTGATCCACCTGCTCAACTAGCCGGAACCACCTTCCTGACACGCCAAAATCACCTGCCAGGTATACCAGAACCACTTGGTGGACACTCCGGAATCATCTGCCGGACATGCCAGAACCAGCTCTCAGACACACCAGAACCACGTGCCAGAGACGCCGGAAGCACCAGCTGAGCATGCCTGAGCCACCTGCTCGACTCGCAAGAAACACCTGTCAGACATGCCAAAATCACCTGCCGGGTATGCCAGAAACACTTGGCGGACGCTCCGGAATCACCTGTCGGGCGTGCCGGAACCACCTCTCAGACTTGCCAGAACCATGTTCTGGACACGCCGGTACCACCTGCCGAGTATGCCGGAACCAGCTGATCCACTCCCCAGAACCACCTAGTGGACACGCCAAAATCAACTGGCGGCTACGCTGGAACCACCAGCTCGACTCGCCGGAACCACCGCCGGACATTCAAAGTCACCTGCCGGCTACGCCAGAACCACTTGGCAAACACTCCAGAATCACGTGCCGGGCATGACGGATCACCTCTCAGAGGTGCCAGAACCACATGCCGGACACTCCGGAATCACCTGCCGGGCAAACCGGAACCATCTCTCAGACGTGCCAGAACCATGTTCCGGACACGCCGGTACCACCTGCCGAGCTCGCCGGAACCACCCGCTGGACACGCCAAAATCACCTGCCGGCTACGCCCGAACCACTGGCGAACACTCCGGAATCACCTGCCGGGCTGGCTGGAACCACCTGCCGGTCACGCCTACATCAACTTTCAGCTACGCCAGAACCACTTGGCGGACACTCCGGAAACACCCGTCCGGCCGGCCGGAACCACATCTCAGACGTGCCAGAACCATGAGCCTGAGATGCCGGAACCACTCCCCGAACAGACCGAAACCACCTGCCAGACCCGCCTGAACCCCCTGGCGAGCACGCCTGATCCACCTGCTCAACTAGCCGGAACCACCTTCCTGACACGCCAAAATCACCTGCCAGGTATACCAGAACCACTTGGTGGACACTCCAGAATCATCTGCCGGACATGCCAGAACGGGCTCTCAGACACACCAGAACCACGTGCCAGAGACGCCGGAAGCACCAGCTGAGCATGCCTTAGCCACCTGCTCGACTCGCAAGAAACACCTGTCGGACATGCCAAAATCACCTGCCGGGTACGCCAGAAACACTTGGCGGACGCTCCGGAATCACCTGTCGGGCGTGCCGGAACCACCTCTCAGACTTGCCAGAACCATGTTCTGGACACGCCGGTACCACCTGCCGAGTATGCCGGAACCAGCTGATCCACTCCCCAGAACCACCTAGTGGACACGCCAAAATCAACTGCCGGCTACGCCAGAACCACTCGGCAGACACTCCGGAATCACATGCCAGGCATTCCGGAACCACCTCTCAGAGGTGCCAGAACCAAATGCCGGACACTCCGGTATCACCTGCGGGGCATGCCGGAACCACCTGCCGGACATGCCGTAACCACCGGCTCGACTCGCCGGAACCATTGCCGGATATGCAAAATCACCTGCCGGCTACGCCAGAACCACTTGGCGAACACTCCATAATCGCCTGCCGGGCATGGCGGAGCCGCCTCTCAGACATGCCGGAACCACATGCCAATGACACCGGAAGCACCTGCCGAGCACGCCAGAACCACCTGCTCGACTCGCCAAAACCACCTGCTGGACACGCCAAAATCACCTGCCGGCTACGCCACAACCATTTGGTGAACTCTTCGGAATCACCTGCCGGGCTGGCTGGAACCACCTGCCGGTCACGCAAACATCAACTGCCAGCTATGCCAGAACCACTTGGCGGACACCATGGAAACAACTGTCGGGCATGCCGGAATCACCTATCAGATGTGTCAGAATCATGTGCCTGAGATGCAGATTCGACACCCCGAACAGACCGAAACAACCTGCCAGACCCGCCTGAACCACCGGCAGAGCACGCCGGAACCACCTACTCGACTCGCCGGAATCACCTACCTGACACACTAAAATCACCTGCCGGGTATGCCACAACCACTTGGTGGACATTCCGGAATCATCTGCTGGACATGCCAGAACCAGCTCTCAGACACACCAGAACCACGTGCCGGACACGCCGGAAGC
>NW_027228092.1:0-36230 GCF_037783145.1 Equus przewalskii
CTTCTGCTCTGGGTGTGCTACTTTGCCCTAGAGCTGAAAGGCACAACGTGCAGGCTTCTTTCCAAAGGGCGAGTTGGGCCCCACAGCATCTTGCTTCCAGCTCTTTGGGAAGCTAAGAAACAACTCGCTCTGCACAGTGCTCTTACAGCCTACCGGGAACATCTCTTCCAAAGGCCTGTGAAACGCAGTTTCTTTGCAGGCCTGATCTGGCTGAAGTAGGACTTCTGCTCTGGGTGTGCTACTTTGCCCTAGAGCTGAAAGGCACAACGTGCAGGCTTCTTTCCAAAGGGCGAGTTGGGCCCCACAGCATCTTGCTTCCAGCTCTTTGGGAAGCTAAGAAACA
This sequence comes from Equus przewalskii, assembly GCF_037783145.1. Classification (NCBI taxonomy): domain Eukaryota; kingdom Metazoa; phylum Chordata; class Mammalia; order Perissodactyla; family Equidae; genus Equus; species Equus przewalskii. The sequence continues at coordinate 344 of NW_027228092.1, forward strand.
ACTCGCTCTGCACAGTGCTCTTACAGCCTAGCGGGAACATCTCTTCCAAAGGCCTGTGAAACGCAGTTTCTTTGCAGGCCTGATCTGGCTGAAGTAGGACTTCTGCTCTGGGTGTGCTACTTTGCCCTAGAGCTGAAAGGCACAACGTGCAGGCTTCTTTCCAAAGGGCGAGTTGGGCCCCACAGCATCTTGCTTCCAGCTCTTTGGGAAGCTAAGAAACAACTCGCTCTGCACAGTGCTCTTACAGCCTACCGGGAACATCTCTTCCAAAGGCCTGTGAAACGCAGTTTCTTTGCAGGCCTGATCTGGCTGAAGTAGGACTTCTGCTCTGGGTGTGCTACTTTGCCCTAGAGCTGAAAGGCACAACGTGCAGGCTTCTTTCCAAAGGGCGAGTTGGGCCCCACAGCATCTTGCTTCCAGCTCTTTGGGAAGCTAAGAAACAACTCGCTCTGCACAGTGCTCTTACAGCCTAGCGGGAACATCTCTTCCAAAGGCCTGTGAAACGCAGTTTCTTTGCAGGCCTGATCTGGCTGAAGTAGGACTTCTGCTCTGGGTGTGCTACTTTGCCCTAGAGCTGAAAGGCACAACGTGCAGGCTTCTTTCCAAAGGGCGAGTTGGGCCCCACAGCATCTTGCTTCCAGCTCTTTGGGAAGCTAAGAAACAACTCGCTCTGCACAGTGCTCTTACAGCCTACCGGGAACATCTCTTCCAAAGGCCTGTGAAACGCAGTTTCTTTGCAGGCCTGATCTGGCTGAAGTAGGACTTCTGCTCTGGGTGTGCTACTTTGCCCTAGAGCTGAAAGGCACAACGTGCAGGCTTCTTTCCAAAGGGCGAGTTGGGCCCCACAGCATCTTGCTTCCAGCTCTTTGGGAAGCTAAGAAACAACTCGCTCTGCACAGTGCTCTTACAGCCTACCGGGAACATCTCTTCCAAAGGCCTGTGAAACGCAGTTTCTTTGCAGGCCTGATCTGGCTGAAGTAGGACTTCTGCTCTGGGTGTGCTACTTTGCCCTAGAGCTGAAAGGCACAACGTGCAGGCTTCTTTCCAAAGGGCGAGTTGGGCCCCACAGCATCTTGCTTCCAGCTCTTTGGGAAGCTAAGAAACAACTCGCTCTGCACAGTGCTCTTACAGCCTACCGGGAACATCTCTTCCAAAGGCCTGTGAAACGCAGTTTCTTTGCAGGCCTGATCTGGCTGAAGTAGGACTTCTGCTCTGGGTGTGCTACTTTGCCCTAGAGCTGAAAGGCACAACGTGCAGGCTTCTTTCCAAAGGGCGAGTTGGGCCCCACAGCATCTTGCTTCCAGCTCTTTGGGAAGCTAAGAAACAACTCGCTCTGCACAGTGCTCTTACAGCCTACCGGGAACATCTCTTCCAAAGGCCTGTGAAACGCAGTTTCTTTGCAGGCCTGATCTGGCTGAAGTAGGACTTCTGCTCTGGGTGTGCTACTTTGCCCTAGAGCTGAAAGGCACAACGTGCAGGCTTCTTTCCAAAGGGCGAGTTGGGCCCCACAGCATCTTGCTTCCAGCTCTTTGGGAAGCTAAGAAACAACTCGCTCTGCACAGTGCTCTTACAGCCTAGCGGGAACATCTCTTCCAAAGGCCTGTGAAACGCAGTTTCTTTGCAGGCCTGATCTGGCTGAAGTAGGACTTCTGCTCTGGGTGTGCTACTTTGCCCTAGAGCTGAAAGGCACAACGTGCAGGCTTCTTTCCAAAGGGCGAGTTGGGCCCCACAGCATCTTGCTTCCAGCTCTTTGGGAAGCTAAGAAACAACTCGCTCTGCACAGTGCTCTTACAGCCTACCGGGAACATCTCTTCCAAAGGCCTGTGAAACGCAGTTTCTTTGCAGGCCTGATCTGGCTGAAGTAGGACTTCTGCTCTGGGTGTGCTACTTTGCCCTAGAGCTGAAAGGCACAACGTGCAGGCTTCTTTCCAAAGGGCGAGTTGGGCCCCACAGCATCTTGCTTCCAGCTCTTTGGGAAGCTAAGAAACAACTCGCTCTGCACAGTGCTCTTACAGCCTACCGGGAACATCTCTTCCAAAGGCCTGTGAAACGCAGTTTCTTTGCAGGCCTGATCTGGCTGAAGTAGGACTTCTGCTCTGGGTGTGCTACTTTGCCCTAGAGCTGAAAGGCACAACGTGCAGGCTTCTTTCCAAAGGGCGAGTTGGGCCCCACAGCATCTTGCTTCCAGCTCTTTGGGAAGCTAAGAAACAACTCGCTCTGCACAGTGCTCTTACAGCCTACGCGGGAACATCTCTTCCAAAGGCCTGTGAAACGCAGTTTCTTTGCAGGCCTGATCTGGCTGAAGTAGGACTTCTGCTCTGGGTGTGCTACTTTGCCCTAGAGCTGAAAGGCACAACGTGCAGGCTTCTTTCCAAAGGGCGAGTTGGGCCCCACAGCATCTTGCTTCCAGCTCTTTGGGAAGCTAAGAAACAACTCGCTCTGCACAGTGCTCTTACAGCCTACCGGGAACATCTCTTCCAAAGGCCTGTGAAACGCAGTTTCTTTGCAGGCCTGATCTGGCTGAAGTAGGACTTCTGCTCTGGGTGTGCTACTTTGCCCTAGAGCTGAAAGGCACAACGTGCAGGCTTCTTTCCAAAGGGCGAGTTGGGCCCCACAGCATCTTGCTTCCAGCTCTTTGGGAAGCTAAGAAACAACTCGCTCTGCACAGTGCTCTTACAGCCTAGTGGGAACATCTCTTCCAAAGGCCTGTGAAACGCAGTTTCTTTGCAGGCCTGATGTAGCTGAAGTAGGACTTCTGCTCTAGGTGTGCTACTTTGCCCTAGAGCTGAAAGGCACAACGTGCAGGCTTCTTTCCAAAGGGCGAGTTGGGCCCCACAGCATCTTGCTTCCTTCTCTTTGGGAAGCTAAGAAACAACTCGCTCTGCACAGTGCTCTTACAGCCTAGTGGGAACATCTCTTCCAAAGGCCTGTGAAACGCAGTTTCTTTGCAGGCCTGATCTGGCTGAAGTAGGACTTCTGCTCTGGGTGTGCTACTTTGCCCTAGAGCTGAAAGGCACAACGTGCAGGCTTCTTTCCAAAGGGCGAGTTGGGCCCCACAGCATCTTGCTTCCAGCTCTTTGGGAAGCTAAGAAACAACTCGCTCTGCACAGTGCTCTTACAGCCTACCGGGAACATCTCTTCCAAAGGCCTGTGAAACGCAGTTTCTTTGCAGGCCTGATCTGGCTGAAGTAGGACTTCTGCTCTGGGTGTGCTACTTTGCCCTAGAGCTGAAAGGCACAACGTGCAGGCTTCTTTCCAAAGGGCGAGTTGGGCCCCACAGCATCTTGCTTCCAGCTCTTTGGGAAGCTAAGAAACAACTCGCTCTGCACAGTGCTCTTACAGCCTACCGGGAACATCTCTTCCAAAGGCCTGTGAAACGCAGTTTCTTTGCAGGCCTGATCTGGCTGAAGTAGGACTTCTGCTCTGGGTGTGCTACTTTGCCCTAGAGCTGAAAGGCACAACGTGCAGGCTTCTTTCCAAAGGGCGAGTTGGGCCCCACAGCATCTTGCTTCCAGCTCTTTGGGAAGCTAAGAAACAACTCGCTCTGCACAGTGCTCTTACAGCCTACCGGGAACATCTCTTCCAAAGGCCTGTGAAACGCAGTTTCTTTGCAGGCCTGATCTGGCTGAAGTAGGACTTCTGCTCTGGGTGTGCTACTTTGCCCTAGAGCTGAAAGGCACAACGTGCAGGCTTCTTTCCAAAGGGCGAGTTGGGCCCCACAGCATCTTGCTTCCAGCTCTTTGGGAAGCTAAGAAACAACTCGCTCTGCACAGTGCTCTTACAGCCTACCGGGAACATCTCTTCCAAAGGCCTGTGAAACGCAGTTTCTTTGCAGGCCTGATCTGGCTGAAGTAGGACTTCTGCTCTGGGTGTGCTACTTTGCCCTAGAGCTGAAAGGCACAACGTGCAGGCTTCTTTCCAAAGGGCGAGTTGGGCCCCACAGCATCTTGCTTCCAGCTCTTTGGGAAGCTAAGAAACAACTCGCTCTGCACAGTGCTCTTACAGCCTACCGGGAACATCTCTTCCAAAGGCCTGTGAAACGCAGTTTCTTTGCAGGCCTGATCTGGCTGAAGTAGGACTTCTGCTCTGGGTGTGCTACTTTGCCCTAGAGCTGAAAGGCACAACGTGCAGGCTTCTTTCCAAAGGGCGAGTTGGGCCCCACAGCATCTTGCTTCCAGCTCTTTGGGAAGCTAAGAAACAACTCGCTCTGCACAGTGCTCTTACAGCCTACCGGGAACATCTCTTCCAAAGGCCTGTGAAACGCAGTTTCTTTGCAGGCCTGATCTGGCTGAAGTAGGACTTCTGCTCTGGGTGTGCTACTTTGCCCTAGAGCTGAAAGGCACAACGTGCAGGCTTCTTTCCAAAGGGCGAGTTGGGCCCCACAGCATCTTGCTTCCAGCTCTTTGGGAAGCTAAGAAACAACTCGCTCTGCACAGTGCTCTTACAGCCTACCGGGAACATCTCTTCCAAAGGCCTGTGAAACGCAGTTTCTTTGCAGGCCTGATCTGGCTGAAGTAGGACTTCTGCTCTGGGTGTGCTACTTTGCCCTAGAGCTGAAAGGCACAACGTGCAGGCTTCTTTCCAAAGGGCGAGTTGGGCCCCACAGCATCTTGCTTCCAGCTCTTTGGGAAGCTAAGAAACAACTCGCTCTGCACAGTGCTCTTACAGCCTACCGGGAACATCTCTTCCAAAGGCCTGTGAAACGCAGTTTCTTTGCAGGCCTGATCTGGCTGAAGTAGGACTTCTGCTCTGGGTGTGCTACTTTGCCCTAGAGCTGAAAGGCACAACGTGCAGGCTTCTTTCCAAAGGGCGAGTTGGGCCCCACAGCATCTTGCTTCCAGCTCTTTGGGAAGCTAAGAAACAACTCGCTCTGCACAGTGCTCTTACAGCCTACCGGGAACATCTCTTCCAAAGGCCTGTGAAACGCAGTTTCTTTGCAGGCCTGATCTGGCTGAAGTAGGACTTCTGCTCTGGGTGTGCTACTTTGCCCTAGAGCTGAAAGGCACAACGTGCAGGCTTCTTTCCAAAGGGCGAGTTGGGCCCCACAGCATCTTGCTTCCAGCTCTTTGGGAAGCTAAGAAACAACTCGCTCTGCACAGTGCTCTTACAGCCTACCGGGAACATCTCTTCCAAAGGCCTGTGAAACGCAGTTTCTTTGCAGGCCTGATCTGGCTGAAGTAGGACTTCTGCTCTGGGTGTGCTACTTTGCCCTAGAGCTGAAAGGCACAACGTGCAGGCTTCTTTCCAAAGGGCGAGTTGGGCCCCACAGCATCTTGCTTCCAGCTCTTTGGGAAGCTAAGAAACAACTCGCTCTGCACAGTGCTCTTACAGCCTACCGGGAACATCTCTTCCAAAGGCCTGTGAAACGCAGTTTCTTTGCAGGCCTGATCTGGCTGAAGTAGGACTTCTGCTCTGGGTGTGCTACTTTGCCCTAGAGCTGAAAGGCACAACGTGCAGGCTTCTTTCCAAAGGGCGAGTTGGGCCCCACAGCATCTTGCTTCCAGCTCTTTGGGAAGCTAAGAAACAACTCGCTCTGCACAGTGCTCTTACAGCCTACCGGGAACATCTCTTCCAAAGGCCTGTGAAACGCAGTTTCTTTGCAGGCCTGATCTGGCTGAAGTAGGACTTCTGCTCTGGGTGTGCTACTTTGCCCTAGAGCTGAAAGGCACAACGTGCAGGCTTCTTTCCAAAGGGCGAGTTGGGCCCCACAGCATCTTGCTTCCAGCTCTTTGGGAAGCTAAGAAACAACTCGCTCTGCACAGTGCTCTTACAGCCTACCGGGAACATCTCTTCCAAAGGCCTGTGAAACGCAGTTTCTTTGCAGGCCTGATCTGGCTGAAGTAGGACTTCTGCTCTGGGTGTGCTACTTTGCCCTAGAGCTGAAAGGCACAACGTGCAGGCTTCTTTCCAAAGGGCGAGTTGGGCCCCACAGCATCTTGCTTCCAGCTCTTTGGGAAGCTAAGAAACAACTCGCTCTGCACAGTGCTCTTACAGCCTACCGGGAACATCTCTTCCAAAGGCCTGTGAAACGCAGTTTCTTTGCAGGCCTGATCTGGCTGAAGTAGGACTTCTGCTCTGGGTGTGCTACTTTGCCCTAGAGCTGAAAGGCACAACGTGCAGGCTTCTTTCCAAAGGGCGAGTTGGGCCCCACAGCATCTTGCTTCCAGCTCTTTGGGAAGCTAAGAAACAACTCGCTCTGCACAGTGCTCTTACAGCCTACCGGGAACATCTCTTCCAAAGGCCTGTGAAACGCAGTTTCTTTGCAGGCCTGATCTGGCTGAAGTAGGACTTCTGCTCTGGGTGTGCTACTTTGCCCTAGAGCTGAAAGGCACAACGTGCAGGCTTCTTTCCAAAGGGCGAGTTGGGCCCCACAGCATCTTGCTTCCAGCTCTTTGGGAAGCTAAGAAACAACTCGCTCTGCACAGTGCTCTTACAGCCTACCGGGAACATCTCTTCCAAAGGCCTGTGAAACGCAGTTTCTTTGCAGGCCTGATCTGGCTGAAGTAGGACTTCTGCTCTGGGTGTGCTACTTTGCCCTAGAGCTGAAAGGCACAACGTGCAGGCTTCTTTCCAAAGGGCGAGTTGGGCCCCACAGCATCTTGCTTCCAGCTCTTTGGGAAGCTAAGAAACAACTCGCTCTGCACAGTGCTCTTACAGCCTACCGGGAACATCTCTTCCAAAGGCCTGTGAAACGCAGTTTCTTTGCAGGCCTGATCTGGCTGAAGTAGGACTTCTGCTCTGGGTGTGCTACTTTGCCCTAGAGCTGAAAGGCACAACGTGCAGGCTTCTTTCCAAAGGGCGAGTTGGGCCCCACAGCATCTTGCTTCCAGCTCTTTGGGAAGCTAAGAAACAACTCGCTCTGCACAGTGCTCTTACAGCCTAGTGGGAACATCTCTTCCAAAGGCCTGTGAAACGCAGTTTCTTTGCAGGCCTGATCTGGCTGAAGTAGGACTTCTGCTCTGGGTGTGCTACTTTGCCCTAGAGCTGAAAGGCACAACGTGCAGGCTTCTTTCCAAAGGGCGAGTTGGGCCCCACAGCATCTTGCTTCCAGCTCTTTGGGAAGCTAAGAAACAACTCGCTCTGCACAGTGCTCTTACAGCCTACCGGGAACATCTCTTCCAAAGGCCTGTGAAACGCAGTTTCTTTGCAGGCCTGATCTGGCTGAAGTAGGACTTCTGCTCTGGGTGTGCTACTTTGCCCTAGAGCTGAAAGGCACAACGTGCAGGCTTCTTTCCAAAGGGCGAGTTGGGCCCCACAGCATCTTGCTTCCAGCTCTTTGGGAAGCTAAGAAACAACTCGCTCTGCACAGTGCTCTTACAGCCTACCGGGAACATCTCTTCCAAAGGCCTGTGAAACGCAGTTTCTTTGCAGGCCTGATCTGGCTGAAGTAGGACTTCTGCTCTGGGTGTGCTACTTTGCCCTAGAGCTGAAAGGCACAACGTGCAGGCTTCTTTCCAAAGGGCGAGTTGGGCCCCACAGCATCTTGCTTCCAGCTCTTTGGGAAGCTAAGAAACAACTCGCTCTGCACAGTGCTCTTACAGCCTACCGGGAACATCTCTTCCAAAGGCCTGTGAAACGCAGTTTCTTTGCAGGCCTGATCTGGCTGAAGTAGGACTTCTGCTCTGGGTGTGCTACTTTGCCCTAGAGCTGAAAGGCACAACGTGCAGGCTTCTTTCCAAAGGGCGAGTTGGGCCCCACAGCATCTTGCTTCCAGCTCTTTGGGAAGCTAAGAAACAACTCGCTCTGCACAGTGCTCTTACAGCCTACCGGGAACATCTCTTCCAAAGGCCTGTGAAACGCAGTTTCTTTGCAGGCCTGATCTGGCTGAAGTAGGACTTCTGCTCTGGGTGTGCTACTTTGCCCTAGAGCTGAAAGGCACAACGTGCAGGCTTCTTTCCAAAGGGCGAGTTGGGCCCCACAGCATCTTGCTTCCAGCTCTTTGGGAAGCTAAGAAACAACTCGCTCTGCACAGTGCTCTTACAGCCTACCGGGAACATCTCTTCCAAAGGCCTGTGAAACGCAGTTTCTTTGCAGGCCTGATCTGGCTGAAGTAGGACTTCTGCTCTGGGTGTGCTACTTTGCCCTAGAGCTGAAAGGCACAACGTGCAGGCTTCTTTCCAAAGGGCGAGTTGGGCCCCACAGCATCTTGCTTCCAGCTCTTTGGGAAGCTAAGAAACAACTCGCTCTGCACAGTGCTCTTACAGCCTACCGGGAACATCTCTTCCAAAGGCCTGTGAAACGCAGTTTCTTTGCAGGCCTGATCTGGCTGAAGTAGGACTTCTGCTCTGGGTGTGCTACTTTGCCCTAGAGCTGAAAGGCACAACGTGCAGGCTTCTTTCCAAAGGGCGAGTTGGGCCCCACAGCATCTTGCTTCCAGCTCTTTGGGAAGCTAAGAAACAACTCGCTCTGCACAGTGCTCTTACAGCCTACCGGGAACATCTCTTCCAAAGGCCTGTGAAACGCAGTTTCTTTGCAGGCCTGATCTGGCTGAAGTAGGACTTCTGCTCTGGGTGTGCTACTTTGCCCTAGAGCTGAAAGGCACAACGTGCAGGCTTCTTTCCAAAGGGCGAGTTGGGCCCCACAGCATCTTGCTTCCAGCTCTTTGGGAAGCTAAGAAACAACTCGCTCTGCACAGTGCTCTTACAGCCTAGCGGGAACATCTCTTCCAAAGGCCTGTGAAACGCAGTTTCTTTGCAGGCCTGATCTGGCTGAAGTAGGACTTCTGCTCTGGGTGTGCTACTTTGCCCTAGAGCTGAAAGGCACAACGTGCAGGCTTCTTTCCAAAGGGCGAGTTGGGCCCCACAGCATCTTGCTTCCAGCTCTTTGGGAAGCTAAGAAACAACTCGCTCTGCACAGTGCTCTTACAGCCTACCGGGAACATCTCTTCCATAGACCTGTGAAACGCAGTTTCTTTGCAGGCCTGATCTGGCTGAAGTAGGACTTCTGCTCTGGGTGTGCTACTTTGCCCTAGAGCTGAAAGGCACAACGTGCAGGCTTCTTTCCAAAGGGCGAGTTGGGCCCCACAGCATCTTGCTTCCAGCTCTTTGGGAAGCTAAGAAACAACTCGCTCTGCACAGTGCTCTTACAGCCTAGTGGGAACATCTCTTCCAAAGGCCTGTGAAACGCAGTTTCTTTGCAGGCCTGATCTGGCTGAAGTAGGACTTCTGCTCTGGGTGTGCTACTTTGCCCTAGAGCTGAAAGGCACAACGTGCAGGCTTCTTTCCAAAGGGCGAGTTGGGCCCCACAGCATCTTGCTTCCAGCTCTTTGGGAAGCTAAGAAACAACTCGCTCTGCACAGTGCTCTTACAGCCTAGTGGGAACATCTCTTCCAAAGGCCTGTGAAACGCAGTTTCTTTGCAGGCCTGATCTGGCTGAAGTAGGACTTCTGCTCTGGGTGTGCTACTTTGCCCTAGAGCTGAAAGGCACAACGTGCAGGCTTCTTTCCAAAGGGCGAGTTGGGCCCCACAGCATCTTGCTTCCAGCTCTTTGGGAAGCTAAGAAACAACTCGCTCTGCACAGTGCTCTTACAGCCTACCGGGAACATCTCTTCCAAAGGCCTGTGAAACGCAGTTTCTTTGCAGGCCTGATCTGGCTGAAGTAGGACTTCTGCTCTGGGTGTGCTACTTTGCCCTAGAGCTGAAAGGCACAACGTGCAGGCTTCTTTCCAAAGGGCGAGTTGGGCCCCACAGCATCTTGCTTCCAGCTCTTTGGGAAGCTAAGAAACAACTCGCTCTGCACAGTGCTCTTACAGCCTAGCGGGAACATCTCTTCCAAAGGCCTGTGAAACGCAGTTTCTTTGCAGGCCTGATCTGGCTGAAGTAGGACTTCTGCTCTGGGTGTGCTACTTTGCCCTAGAGCTGAAAGGCACAACGTGCAGGCTTCTTTCCAAAGGGCGAGTTGGGCCCCACAGCATCTTGCTTCCAGCTCTTTGGGAAGCTAAGAAACAACTCGCTCTGCACAGTGCTCTTACAGCCTACCGGGAACATCTCTTCCAAAGGCCTGTGAAACGCAGTTTCTTTGCAGGCCTGATCTGGCTGAAGTAGGACTTCTGCTCTGGGTGTGCTACTTTGCCCTAGAGCTGAAAGGCACAACGTGCAGGCTTCTTTCCAAAGGGCGAGTTGGGCCCCACAGCATCTTGCTTCCAGCTCTTTGGGAAGCTAAGAAACAACTCGCTCTGCACAGTGCTCTTACAGCCTACCGGGAACATCTCTTCCAAAGGCCTGTGAAACGCAGTTTCTTTGCAGGCCTGATCTGGCTGAAGTAGGACTTCTGCTCTGGGTGTGCTACTTTGCCCTAGAGCTGAAAGGCACAACGTGCAGGCTTCTTTCCAAAGGGCGAGTTGGGCCCCACAGCATCTTGCTTCCAGCTCTTTGGGAAGCTAAGAAACAACTCGCTCTGCACAGTGCTCTTACAGCCTAGTGGGAACATCTCTTCCAAAGGCCTGTGAAACGCAGTTTCTTTGCAGGCCTGATCTGGCTGAAGTAGGACTTCTGCTCTGGGTGTGCTACTTTGCCCTAGAGCTGAAAGGCACAACGTGCAGGCTTCTTTCCAAAGGGCGAGTTGGGCCCCACAGCATCTTGCTTCCAGCTCTTTGGGAAGCTAAGAAACAACTCGCTCTGCACAGTGCTCTTACAGCCTACCGGGAACATCTCTTCCAAAGGCCTGTGAAACGCAGTTTCTTTGCAGGCCTGATCTGGCTGAAGTAGGACTTCTGCTCTGGGTGTGCTACTTTGCCCTAGAGCTGAAAGGCACAACGTGCAGGCTTCTTTCCAAAGGGCGAGTTGGGCCCCACAGCATCTTGCTTCCAGCTCTTTGGGAAGCTAAGAAACAACTCGCTCTGCACAGTGCTCTTACAGCCTACCGGGAACATCTCTTCCAAAGGCCTGTGAAACGCAGTTTCTTTGCAGGCCTGATCTGGCTGAAGTAGGACTTGTGCTCTGGGTGTGCTACTTTGCCCTAGAGCTGAAAGGCACAACGTGCAGGCTTCTTTCCAAAGGGCGAGTTGGGCCCCACAGCATCTTGCTTCCAGCTCTTTGGGAAGCTAAGAAACAACTCGCTCTGCACAGTGCTCTTACAGCCTACCGGGAACATCTCTTCCATAGACCTGTGAAACGCAGTTTCTTTGCAGGCCTGATCTGGCTGAAGTAGGACTTCTGCTCTGGGTGTGCTACTTTGCCCTAGAGCTGAAAGGCACAACGTGCAGGCTTCTTTCCAAAGGGCGAGTTGGGCCCCACAGCATCTTGCTTCCAGCTCTTTGGGAAGCTAAGAAACAACTCGCTCTGCACAGTGCTCTTACAGCCTACCGGGAACATCTCTTCCAAAGGCCTGTGAAACGCAGTTTCTTTGCAGGCCTGATCTGGCTGAAGTAGGACTTCTGCTCTGGGTGTGCTACTTTGCCCTAGAGCTGAAAGGCACAACGTGCAGGCTTCTTTCCAAAGGGCGAGTTGGGCCCCACAGCATCTTGCTTCCAGCTCTTTGGGAAGCTAAGAAACAACTCGCTCTGCACAGTGCTCTTACAGCCTAGTGGGAACATCTCTTCCAAAGGCCTGTGAAACGCAGTTTCTTTGCAGGCCTGATCTGGCTGAAGTAGGACTTCTGCTCTGGGTGTGCTACTTTGCCCTAGAGCTGAAAGGCACAACGTGCAGGCTTCTTTCCAAAGGGCGAGTTGGGCCCCACAGCATCTTGCTTCCAGCTCTTTGGGAAGCTAAGAAACAACTCGCTCTGCACAGTGCTCTTACAGCCTACCGGGAACATCTCTTCCAAAGGCCTGTGAAACGCAGTTTCTTTGCAGGCCTGATCTGGCTGAAGTAGGACTTCTGCTCTGGGTGTGCTACTTTGCCCTAGAGCTGAAAGGCACAACGTGCAGGCTTCTTTCCAAAGGGCGAGTTGGGCCCCACAGCATCTTGCTTCCAGCTCTTTGGGAAGCTAAGAAACAACTCGCTCTGCACAGTGCTCTTACAGCCTACCGGGAACATCTCTTCCAAAGGCCTGTGAAACGCAGTTTCTTTGCAGGCCTGATCTGGCTGAAGTAGGACTTCTGCTCTGGGTGTGCTACTTTGCCCTAGAGCTGAAAGGCACAACGTGCAGGCTTCTTTCCAAAGGGCGAGTTGGGCCCCACAGCATCTTGCTTCCAGCTCTTTGGGAAGCTAAGAAACAACTCGCTCTGCACAGTGCTCTTACAGCCTACCGGGAACATCTCTTCCAAAGGCCTGTGAAACGCAGTTTCTTTGCAGGCCTGATCTGGCTGAAGTAGGACTTCTGCTCTGGGTGTGCTACTTTGCCCTAGAGCTGAAAGGCACAACGTGCAGGCTTCTTTCCAAAGGGCGAGTTGGGCCCCACAGCATCTTGCTTCCAGCTCTTTGGGAAGCTAAGAAACAACTCGCTCTGCACAGTGCTCTTACAGCCTACCGGGAACATCTCTTCCAAAGGCCTGTGAAACGCAGTTTCTTTGCAGGCCTGATCTGGCTGAAGTAGGACTTCTGCTCTGGGTGTGCTACTTTGCCCTAGAGCTGAAAGGCACAACGTGCAGGCTTCTTTCCAAAGGGCGAGTTGGGCCCCACAGCATCTTGCTTCCAGCTCTTTGGGAAGCTAAGAAACAACTCGCTCTGCACAGTGCTCTTACAGCCTACCGGGAACATCTCTTCCAAAGGCCTGTGAAACGCAGTTTCTTTGCAGGCCTGATCTGGCTGAAGTAGGACTTCTGCTCTGGGTGTGCTACTTTGCCCTAGAGCTGAAAGGCACAACGTGCAGGCTTCTTTCCAAAGGGCGAGTTGGGCCCCACAGCATCTTGCTTCCAGCTCTTTGGGAAGCTAAGAAACAACTCGCTCTGCACAGTGCTCTTACAGCCTAGCGGGAACATCTCTTCCAAAGGCCTGTGAAACGCAGTTTCTTTGCAGGCCTGATCTGGCTGAAGTAGGACTTCTGCTCTGGGTGTGCTACTTTGCCCTAGAGCTGAAAGGCACAACGTGCAGGCTTCTTTCCAAAGGGCGAGTTGGGCCCCACAGCATCTTGCTTCCAGCTCTTTGGGAAGCTAAGAAACAACTCGCTCTGCACAGTGCTCTTACAGCCTACCGGGAACATCTCTTCCAAAGGCCTGTGAAACGCAGTTTCTTTGCAGGCCTGATCTGGCTGAAGTAGGACTTCTGCTCTGGGTGTGCTACTTTGCCCTAGAGCTGAAAGGCACAACGTGCAGGCTTCTTTCCAAAGGGCGAGTTGGGCCCCACAGCATCTTGCTTCCAGCTCTTTGGGAAGCTAAGAAACAACTCGCTCTGCACAGTGCTCTTACAGCCTACCGGGAACATCTCTTCCAAAGGCCTGTGAAACGCAGTTTCTTTGCAGGCCTGATCTGGCTGAAGTAGGACTTCTGCTCTGGGTGTGCTACTTTGCCCTAGAGCTGAAAGGCACAACGTGCAGGCTTCTTTCCAAAGGGCGAGTTGGGCCCCACAGCATCTTGCTTCCAGCTCTTTGGGAAGCTAAGAAACAACTCGCTCTGCACAGTGCTCTTACAGCCTACCGGGAACATCTCTTCCAAAGGCCTGTGAAACGCAGTTTCTTTGCAGGCCTGATCTGGCTGAAGTAGGACTTCTGCTCTGGGTGTGCTACTTTGCCCTAGAGCTGAAAGGCACAACGTGCAGGCTTCTTTCCAAAGGGCGAGTTGGGCCCCACAGCATCTTGCTTCCAGCTCTTTGGGAAGCTAAGAAACAACTCGCTCTGCACAGTGCTCTTACAGCCTACCGGGAACATCTCTTCCAAAGGCCTGTGAAACGCAGTTTCTTTGCAGGCCTGATCTGGCTGAAGTAGGACTTCTGCTCTGGGTGTGCTACTTTGCCCTAGAGCTGAAAGGCACAACGTGCAGGCTTCTTTCCAAAGGGCGAGTTGGGCCCCACAGCATCTTGCTTCCAGCTCTTTGGGAAGCTAAGAAACAACTCGCTCTGCACAGTGCTCTTACAGCCTAGCGGGAACATCTCTTCCAAAGGCCTGTGAAACGCAGTTTCTTTGCAGGCCTGATCTGGCTGAAGTAGGACTTCTGCTCTGGGTGTGCTACTTTGCCCTAGAGCTGAAAGGCACAACGTGCAGGCTTCTTTCCAAAGGGCGAGTTGGGCCCCACAGCATCTTGCTTCCAGCTCTTTGGGAAGCTAAGAAACAACTCGCTCTGCACAGTGCTCTTACAGCCTACCGGGAACATCTCTTCCAAAGGCCTGTGAAACGCAGTTTCTTTGCAGGCCTGATCTGGCTGAAGTAGGACTTCTGCTCTGGGTGTGCTACTTTGCCCTAGAGCTGAAAGGCACAACGTGCAGGCTTCTTTCCAAAGGGCGAGTTGGGCCCCACAGCATCTTGCTTCCAGCTCTTTGGGAAGCTAAGAAACAACTCGCTCTGCACAGTGCTCTTACAGCCTACCGGGAACATCTCTTCCAAAGGCCTGTGAAACGCAGTTTCTTTGCAGGCCTGATCTGGCTGAAGTAGGACTTCTGCTCTGGGTGTGCTACTTTGCCCTAGAGCTGAAAGGCACAACGTGCAGGCTTCTTTCCAAAGGGCGAGTTGGGCCCCACAGCATCTTGCTTCCAGCTCTTTGGGAAGCTAAGAAACAACTCGCTCTGCACAGTGCTCTTACAGCCTACTGGGAACATCTCTTCCAAAGGCCTGTGAAACGCAGTTTCTTTGCAGGCCTGATCTGGCTGAAGTAGGACTTCTGCTCTGGGTGTGCTACTTTGCCCTAGAGCTGAAAGGCACAACGTGCAGGCTTCTTTCCAAAGGGCGAGTTGGGCCCCACAGCATCTTGCTTCCAGCTCTTTGGGAAGCTAAGAAACAACTCGCTCTGCACAGTGCTCTTACAGCCTACCGGGAACATCTCTTCCAAAGGCCTGTGAAACGCAGTTTCTTTGCAGGCCTGATCTGGCTGAAGTAGGACTTCTGCTCTGGGTGTGCTACTTTGCCCTAGAGCTGAAAGGCACAACGTGCAGGCTTCTTTCCAAAGGGCGAGTTGGGCCCCACAGCATCTTGCTTCCAGCTCTTTGGGAAGCTAAGAAACAACTCGCTCTGCACAGTGCTCTTACAGCCTACCGGGAACATCTCTTCCAAAGGCCTGTGAAACGCAGTTTCTTTGCAGGCCTGATCTGGCTGAAGTAGGACTTCTGCTCTGGGTGTGCTACTTTGCCCTAGAGCTGAAAGGCACAACGTGCAGGCTTCTTTCCAAAGGGCGAGTTGGGCCCCACAGCATCTTGCTTCCAGCTCTTTGGGAAGCTAAGAAACAACTCGCTCTGCACAGTGCTCTTACAGCCTACCGGGAACATCTCTTCCAAAGGCCTGTGAAACGCAGTTTCTTTGCAGGCCTGATCTGGCTGAAGTAGGACTTCTGCTCTGGGTGTGCTACTTTGCCCTAGAGCTGAAAGGCACAACGTGCAGGCTTCTTTCCAAAGGGCGAGTTGGGCCCCACAGCATCTTGCTTCCAGCTCTTTGGGAAGCTAAGAAACAACTCGCTCTGCACAGTGCTCTTACAGCCTACCGGGAACATCTCTTCCAAAGGCCTGTGAAACGCAGTTTCTTTGCAGGCCTGATCTGGCTGAAGTAGGACTTCTGCTCTGGGTGTGCTACTTTGCCCTAGAGCTGAAAGGCACAACGTGCAGGCTTCTTTCCAAAGGGCGAGTTGGGCCCCACAGCATCTTGCTTCCAGCTCTTTGGGAAGCTAAGAAACAACTCGCTCTGCACAGTGCTCTTACAGCCTACCGGGAACATCTCTTCCAAAGGCCTGTGAAACGCAGTTTCTTTGCAGGCCTGATCTGGCTGAAGTAGGACTTCTGCTCTGGGTGTGCTACTTTGCCCTAGAGCTGAAAGGCACAACGTGCAGGCTTCTTTCCAAAGGGCGAGTTGGGCCCCACAGCATCTTGCTTCCAGCTCTTTGGGAAGCTAAGAAACAACTCGCTCTGCACAGTGCTCTTACAGCCTACCGGGAACATCTCTTCCAAAGGCCTGTGAAACGCAGTTTCTTTGCAGGCCTGATCTGGCTGAAGTAGGACTTCTGCTCTGGGTGTGCTACTTTGCCCTAGAGCTGAAAGGCACAACGTGCAGGCTTCTTTCCAAAGGGCGAGTTGGGCCCCACAGCATCTTGCTTCCAGCTCTTTGGGAAGCTAAGAAACAACTCGCTCTGCACAGTGCTCTTACAGCCTACCGGGAACATCTCTTCCAAAGGCCTGTGAAACGCAGTTTCTTTGCAGGCCTGATCTGGCTGAAGTAGGACTTCTGCTCTGGGTGTGCTACTTTGCCCTAGAGCTGAAAGGCACAACGTGCAGGCTTCTTTCCAAAGGGCGAGTTGGGCCCCACAGCATCTTGCTTCCAGCTCTTTGGGAAGCTAAGAAACAACTCGCTCTGCACAGTGCTCTTACAGCCTACCGGGAACATCTCTTCCAAAGGCCTGTGAAACGCAGTTTCTTTGCAGGCCTGATCTGGCTGAAGTAGGACTTCTGCTCTGGGTGTGCTACTTTGCCCTAGAGCTGAAAGGCACAACGTGCAGGCTTCTTTCCAAAGGGCGAGTTGGGCCCCACAGCATCTTGCTTCCAGCTCTTTGGGAAGCTAAGAAACAACTCGCTCTGCACAGTGCTCTTACAGCCTACCGGGAACATCTCTTCCAAAGGCCTGTGAAACGCAGTTTCTTTGCAGGCCTGATCTGGCTGAAGTAGGACTTCTGCTCTGGGTGTGCTACTTTGCCCTAGAGCTGAAAGGCACAACGTGCAGGCTTCTTTCCAAAGGGCGAGTTGGGCCCCACAGCATCTTGCTTCCAGCTCTTTGGGAAGCTAAGAAACAACTCGCTCTGCACAGTGCTCTTACAGCCTACCGGGAACATCTCTTCCAAAGGCCTGTGAAACGCAGTTTCTTTGCAGGCCTGATCTGGCTGAAGTAGGACTTCTGCTCTGGGTGTGCTACTTTGCCCTAGAGCTGAAAGGCACAACGTGCAGGCTTCTTTCCAAAGGGCGAGTTGGGCCCCACAGCATCTTGCTTCCAGCTCTTTGGGAAGCTAAGAAACAACTCGCTCTGCACAGTGCTCTTACAGCCTACCGGGAACATCTCTTCCAAAGGCCTGTGAAACGCAGTTTCTTTGCAGGCCTGATCTGGCTGAAGTAGGACTTCTGCTCTGGGTGTGCTACTTTGCCCTAGAGCTGAAAGGCACAACGTGCAGGCTTCTTTCCAAAGGGCGAGTTGGGCCCCACAGCATCTTGCTTCCAGCTCTTTGGGAAGCTAAGAAACAACTCGCTCTGCACAGTGCTCTTACAGCCTACCGGGAACATCTCTTCCAAAGGCCTGTGAAACGCAGTTTCTTTGCAGGCCTGATCTGGCTGAAGTAGGACTTCTGCTCTGGGTGTGCTACTTTGCCCTAGAGCTGAAAGGCACAACGTGCAGGCTTCTTTCCAAAGGGCGAGTTGGGCCCCAGAGCATCTTGCTTCAACCTTTTTGGGAAGGTAAGAAACAACTCGCTCTGCACAGGGCTCTGACAGCCTACCGGGAACATCTCTTACAAAGGCCTGTGAAACGCAGTTTCTTGGCAGGCCTGATCTGGCTGAAGTAGAACTTCTGCCCTGGGTGTGCTACATTGCCCTAGAGCTGAAAGGCACAACGTGCAGGCTTCTTAAAAAAGGGCGAGTTGGGCACCACAGCATCTTGCTTCCAGCTCTTTGGGAAGCTAAGAAACAACTCGCTCTACACAGTGCTCTTACAGCCTACCGGGAGCATGTCTTACAAAGGCCTGTGAAACGCAGTTTCTTTGCAGGCCTGATCTGGCTGAAGTAGAAGTTCTGCTCTGGTTGCGCCACATTGCCCTAGAGCTGAAAGCTACAACGTGCAGTCTGCTTTCCAAAGGGCGAGTTGGACCCCAGAGCATCTTGCTTCCAGCTCTTTGGGTAGCTAAGAAACAACTCGCTCTGCACAGTGCTCTTACAGCCTACCGGGAACATCTCTTACAAAGGCCTGTGAGACGCAGTTTCTTTGCAGGCCTGATCTGGCTGAAGTAGATCTTCTGCTCTGGTTGCGCCACATTGGCCTAGAACTGAAAGCTACAACGTGCAATCTGCTTTCCAAAGGGCGAGTTGGGCCCCAGAGCATCTTGCTTCCAGCTCTTTGGGAAGCTAAGAAACATCTCGCTCTGCACAGTGCTCTTACAGCCTACCGGGAACATCTCTTACAAAGGCCTGTGAAACGCAGTTTCTTTGCAGGCCTGATCTGGCTGAAGTAGAACTTCTGCCCTGGGTGTGCCACATTGCCCTAGAGCTGAAAGGCACAACGTGCGGGCTTCTTGACAAAGGGCGAGTTGGGCCCCAGAGCATCTTGCTTCCAGCTCTTTGGGAAGCTAAGAAACAACTCGCTCTGCACAGTGCTCTTACAGCCTACCGGGAACATCTCTTACAAAGGCCTGTGAAACGCAGTTTCTTTGCAGGCCTGATCTGCCTGAAGGAGAACTTCTGCCCTGGGTGTGCCACATTGCCGTGCAGCTGAATGTTACAACGTGCAGGCTTCTTAACAAAGGGCGAGTTGGGCCCCAGAGCATCTTGCTTCCAGCTCTTTGGGAAGCTAAGAAACAACTCGCTCTGCACAGTGCTCTTACAGCCTACCGGGAACATCTCTTACAAAGGCCTGTGAGACGCAGTTTCTTTGCAGGCCTGATCTGGCTGAAGTAGAACTTCTGCCGTGGGTGTGCCACATTGCCCTAGAGCTGAAAGGCACAACGTGCAGGCTAATTAACAAAGGGCGAGTTGGGCCCCAGAGCATCTTGCTTCCAGCTCTTTGGGAAGCTAAGAAACAACTCGCTCTGCACAGTGCTCTTACAGCCTACCGGGAACATGTCTTACAAAGGCCTGTGAAACGCAGTTTCTTTGCAGGCCTGATCTGGCTGAAGTAGAAGTTCTGCTCTGGTTGGGCCACATTGCCCTAGAGCTGAAAGCTACAACGTGCAGTCTGCTTTCCAAAGGGCGATTTGGGCCCCAGAGCATCTTGCTTCCAGCTCTTTGGGAAGCTAAGAAACAACTCGCTCTGCACAGTGCTCTTACAGCCTACCGGGAACATGTCTTACCAAGGCCTGTGAAACGCAGTTTCTTTGCAGGCCTGATCTGGCTGAAGTAGAACTTCTGCCGTGGGTCTGCCACATTGCCCTAGAGATGAAAGGCACAACGTTCAGACTTCTTAACAAATGGCGAGTTGGGCCCCAGAGCATCTTGCTTCCAGCTCTTTGGGAAGCTAAGAAAGAACTCGCTCTGCACAGTGCTCTTACAGCCTACCGGGAACATCTCTTACAAAGGCCTGTGAAACACAGTTTCTTTGCAGGCCTGATCTGGCTGAAGTAGAATTTCTGCCCTGGGTGTGCAACATTGCCCTAGAGCTGAAAGGCACAACGTGCAGGCTTCTTAACAAAGGGCGAGTTGGGCCCCACAGCATCTTGCTTCCAGCTCTTTGGGAAGCTGAGAAACAACTCGCTCTGCACAGTGCTCTTACAGCCTATCGGGAACATCTCTTACAAACGCCTGTGAAATGCTGTTTCTTTGCAGGCCTGATCTGGCTGAAGTAGAACTTCTGCCCTGGGTGTGCCACATTGCCCTAGAGCTGAAAGGCACAACGTGCAGGCTTCTTAACAAAGGGCGAATTGGGCCCCAGAGCATCTTGCTTCCAGCTCTTTGGGAAGCTAAGAAACAACTCGCTCTGCACAGTGCTCTTACAGCCTACCGGGAACATCTCTTACCAAGGCCTGTGAAACGCACTTTCTTTGCAGGCCTGATCTGGCTGAAGTAGAACTTCTGCCGTGGGTGTGCCACATTGCCCTAGAGCTGAAAGGCACAACGTGCAGGCTTCTTAACAAAGGGCGAGTTGGGCCCCAGAGCATCTTGCTTCCAGCTCTTTGGGAAGCTAAGAAACAACTCGCTCTGCACAGTGCTCTTACAGCCTACAGGGAACATCTCTTACAAAGGCCTGTGAAACGCAGTTTCTTTGCAGGCCTGATCTGCCTGAAGGAGAACTTCTGCCCTGGGTGTGCCACATTGCCGTGCAGCTGAATGTTACAACGTGCAGGCTTCTTAACAAAGGGCGAGTTGGGCCCCAGAGCATCTTGCTTCCAGCTCTTTGGGAAGCTAAGAAACAACTCGCTCTGCACAGTGCTCTTACAGCCTACCGGAAACATGTCTTACAAAGGCCTGTGAAACGCAGTTTCTTTGCAGGCCTGATCTGGCTGAAGTAGAAGTTCTGCTCTGGTTGCGTCACATTGCCCTAGAGCTGAAAGCTACAACGTGCAGTCTGCTTTCCAAAGGGCGAGTTGGGCCCCAGAGCATCTTGCTTCCAGCTCTTTGGGAAGCTAAGAAACAACTCGC
Source organism: Equus przewalskii (assembly GCF_037783145.1). Taxonomy (NCBI): domain Eukaryota; kingdom Metazoa; phylum Chordata; class Mammalia; order Perissodactyla; family Equidae; genus Equus; species Equus przewalskii. Next base: position 20,683 of record NW_027228092.1, read on the forward strand.
TCTGCACAGTGCTCTTACAGCCTACCGGGAACATCTCTTACAAAGGCCTGTGAGATGCAGTTTCTTTGCAGGCCTGATCTGGATGAAGTAGAACTTCTGCCCTGGGTGTGTCACGTAGCCCTAGAGCTGAAAGGCACAACGTGCAGGCGTCTTAACAAAGGGCGAGTTGGGCCCCAGAGCATCTTCCTTGCAGCTCTTTGGGAAGCTAAGAAACAACTCACTCTGCACAGTGCTCTTACAGCCTACCGGGAACATCTCTTAAAAAGCCCTGTGAAACGCAGTTTCTTGGCAGGCCTGATCTGGCTGAAGTAGAACTTCTGCTCTGGGTGTGCCACATTGCCCTAGAGCTGAAATGCACAACGTGGAGGCTTCTTAACAAAGGGCGAGTTGGGCCCCAGTGCATCTTGCTTTCAGCTCTTTGGGAAGCTAAGAAACAACTCACTCTGCACAGTGCTCTTACAGCCTACCGGGAACATCTCTTACAAAGGCCTGTGAAACGCAGTTTCTTTGCAGGCCTGATCTGGCTGAAGTAGAACTTCTGCTCTGGGTGTGCCACACTGCCCTAGACCTGAAAGCTACAACGCGCAGTCTCCTTTCCAATGTGAGAGTAGGGCCCCAGAGCATCTTGCTTCCAGCTCTTTGGGAAGCTAAGAAACAACTCGCTCTGCACACTGTTCTTACAGCCTACCGGGAACATCTCTTACAACGGCCTGTGAAACATAGTTTCCTTGCAGGCCTGCTCTGGCTGAAGTAGAACTTCTGCTCTGGGTGTGCCACATTGCCCTAGAGCTGAAAGGCACAACGTGCAGGCTTCTTTCCAAAGGGCGAGTTGGGCACCACAGCATCTTGCTTCCAGCTCTTTGGGAAGCTAAGAAACAACTCGCTCTGCACAGTGCTCTTACAGCCTACCGGGAACATCTCTTCCAAAGGCCTGTGAAACGCAGTTTCTTTGCAGGCCTGATCTGGCTGAAGTAGGACTTCTGCTCTGGGTGTGCTACTTTGCCCTAGAGCTGAAAGGCACAACGTGCAGGCTTCTTTCCAAAGGGCGAGTTGGGCCCCACAGCATCTTGCTTCCAGCTCTTTGGGAAGCTAAGAAACAACTCGCTCTGCACAGTGCTCTTACAGCCTACCGGGAACATCTCTTACAAAGGCCTGTGTGATGCACTTTCTTTGCAGGCCTGATCTGGCTGCAGTAGAACTTCTGCTCTGGGTGTGCCACATTGCCCTAGAGCTGAAAGCTACAACGTGCCGTCTGCTTTCCAAAGGGCGAGTTGGGCCCCAGAGCATCTTGCTTCCAGCTCTTTGGGAAGCTAAGAAACAACTCGCTCTGCACAGTGCTCTTACAGCCTACAGGGAACATCTCTTACCAAGGCCTGTGAAACGCAGTTTCTTTGCAGGCCTGATCAGGCTGAAGTAGAACTTCTGCCCTGGGTGTGGCACCTAGCCCTAGAGCTGAAAGGCACAACGTGCAGGCTTCTTAACAAAGGGCGAGTTGGGCCCCACAGCATCTTGCTTCCAGCTCTTTGGGAAGCTAAGAAACAACTCGCTCTGCACAGTGCTCTTACAGCCTACCAGGAACATCTCTTACAAAGGCCTGTGAAACGCAGTTTCTGTGCAGGCCTGATCAGGCTGAAGTAGAACTTCTGCCCTGGGTGTGGCACATTGCCCTAGAGCTGAAAGGCACAACGTGCAGGCTTCTTAACAAAGGGCACGTTGGGCCCCAGAGCATCTTGCTTCCAGCTCTTTGGGAAGCTAAGAAACAACTCGCTCTGCACAGTGCTCTTACAGCCTACCGGGAACATCTCTTACAAAGGCCTGTGTGATGCAGTTTCTTTGCAGGCCTGATCTGGCTGCAGTAGAACTCCTGCTCAGGTTGCTCCACATTGCCTTAGAGCTGAAAGGCACAACGTGCAGGCTTCTTAACAAAAGGCGAGTTGGGCCCCAGAGCATCTTGCTTCCAGCTCATTGGGAAGCTAAGAAACAACTCGCTCTGCACAGTGCTCTTACAGCCTACCGGGAACATCTCTTACAAAGGCCTGTGAAACGCAGTTTCTTTGCAGGACTGATAAGGCTGAAGTAGAATTCTACCCTGGGTGAGCCACATTGCCCTAGAGCTGAAAGGCACAACGTGCAGGCTTCTTAACAAAGGGCGAGTTGTGCCCCAGAGCATCTTCCTTCCAGCTCTTTGGGAAGCTAAGAAACAACTCGCTCTGCACAGTGCTCTTACAGCCTACCGGGAACATCTCTTACAAAGGCCTGTGAAACACGGTTACCTTGCAGGCCTGATCTGCCTGAAGTAGAACTTCTGCCCTGGGTGTGCCACATTGCCCTAGAGCTGAAAGGCACAACGTGCAGGCTTCTTAACAAAGGGCGAGTTGGGCCTCAGAGCATCTTCCTTCCAGCTCTTTGGGAAGCTAAGAAACAACTCGCTCTGCACAGTGCTCTTACAGCCTACCGGGAACATCTCTTACAAAGGCCTGTGAAACGCACTTTCTTTGCAGGCCTGATCAGGCTGAGGTAGAACTTCTGCCCTAAGTGTGGCACCTAGCCCTAGAGCTGAAAGGCACAACGTGCAGGCTTCTTTCCAAAGGGCGAGTTGGGCCCCACAGCATCTTGCTTCCAGCTCTTTGGGAAGCTAAGAAACAACTCGCTCTGCACAGTGCTCTTACAGCCTAGTGGGAACATCTCTTCCAAAGGCCTGTGAAACGCAGTTTCTTTGCAGGCCTGATCTGGCTGAAGTAGGACTTCTGCTCTGGGTGTGCTGCTTTGCCCTAGAGCTGAAAGGCACAACGTGCAGGCTTCTTTCCAAAGGGCGAGTTGGGCACCACAGCATCTTGCTTCCAGCTCTTTGGGAAGCTAAGAAACAACTCGCTCTGCTCAGTGCTCTTACAGCCTACGGGGAACATCTCTTCCAAAGGCCTGTGAAACGCAGTTTCTTGGCAGGCCTGATCTGGCTGAAGTAGGACTTGTGCTCTGGGTGTGCTACTTTGCCCTAGAGCTGAAAGGCACAACGTGCAGGCTTCTTTCCAAAGGGCGAGTTGGGCCCCACAGCATCTTGCTTCCAGCTCTTTGGGAAGCTAAGAAACAACTCGCTCTGCACAGTGCTCTTACAGCCTAGTGGGAACATCTCTTCCATAGACCTGTGAAACGCAGTTTCTTTGCAGGCCTGATCTGGCTGAAGTAGGACTTCTGCTCTGGGTGTGCTACTTTGCCCTAGAGCTGAAAGGCACAACGTGCAGGCTTCTTTCCAAAGGGCGAGTTGGGCCCCACAGCATCTTGCTTCCAGCTCTTTGGGAAGCTAAGAAACAACTCGCTCTGCACAGTGCTCTTACAGCCTACCGGGAACATCTCTTCCAAAGGCCTGTGAAACGCAGTTTCTTTGCAGGCCTGATCTGGCTGAAGTAGGACTTCTGCTCTGGGTGTGCTACTTTGCCCTAGAGCTGAAAGGCACAACGTGCAGGCTTCTTTCCAAAGGGCGAGTTGGGCCCCACAGCATCTTGCTTCCAGCTCTTTGGGAAGCTAAGAAACAACTCGCTCTGCACAGTGCTCTTACAGCCTAGTGGGAACATCTCTTCCATAGGCCTGTGAAACGCAGTTTCTTTGCAGGCCTGATCTGGCTGAAGTAGGACTTCTCCTCTGGGTGTGCTACTTTGCCCTAGAGCTGAAAGGCACAACGTGCAGGCTTCTTTTGAAAGGGCGAGTTGGGCCCCAGAGCATCTTGCTTCCAGCTCTTTGGGAAGCTAAGAAACAACTCGCTCTGCACAGTGCTCTTACAGCCTACGGGGAACATCTCTTCCAAAGGCCTGTGAAACGCAGTTTCTTTGCAGGCCTGATCTGGCTGAAGTAGAACTTCTGCTCTGGGTGTTCTACTTTGCCCTAGAGCTGAAAGGCACAACGTGCAGGCTTCTTTCCAAAGGGCGAGTTGGGCCCCACAGCATCTTGCTTCCAGCTCTTTGGGAAGCTAAGAAACAACTCGCTCTGCACAGTGCTCTTACAGCCTACCGGGAACATCTCTTCCAAAGGCCTGTGAAACGCAGTTTCTTTGCAGGCCTGATCTGGCTGAAGTAGGACTTCTGCTCTGGGTGTGCTACTTTGCCCTAGAGCTGAAAGGCACAACGTGCAGGCTTCTTTCCAAAGGGCGAGTTGGGCCCCACAGCATCTTGCTTCCATCTCTTTGGGAAGCTAAGAAACAACTCGCTCTGCACAGTGCTCTTACAGCCTAGTGGGAACATCTCTTCCAAAGGCCTGTGAAACGCAGTTTCTTTGCAGGCCTGATCTGGCTGAAGTAGGACTTCTGCTCTGGGTGTGCTACTTTGCCCTAGAGCTGAAAGGCACAACGTGCAGGCTTCTTTCCAAAGGGCGAGTTGGGCCCCACAGCATCTTGCTTCCAGCTCTTTGGGAAGCTAAGAAACAACTCGCTCTGCACAGTGCTCTTACAGCCTAGTGGGAACATCTCTTCCATAGGCCTGTGAAACGCAGTTTCTTTGCAGGCCTGATCTGGCTGAAGTAGGACTTCTGCTCTGGGTGTGCTACTTTGCCCTAGAGCTGAAAGGCACAACGTGCAGGCTTCTTTCCAAAGGGCGAGTTGGGCCCCACAGCATCTTGCTTCCAGCTCTTTGGGAAGCTAAGAAACAACTCGCTCTGCACAGTGCTCTTACAGCCTAGTGGGAACATCTCTTCCAAAGGCCTGTGAAACGCAGTTTCTTTGCAGGCCTGATCTGGCTGAAGTAGGACTTCTGCTCTGGGTGTGCTACTTTGCCCTAGAGCTGAAAGGCACAACGTGCAGTCTTCTTTCCAAAGGGCGAGTTGGGCCCCACAGCATCTTGCTTCCAGCTCTTTGGCAAGCTAAGAAACAACTCGCTCTGCACAGTGCTCTTACAGCCTAGTGGGAACATCTCCTCCAAAGGCCTGTGAAACGCAGTTTCTTTGCAGGCCTGATGTAGCTGAAGTAGGACTTCTGCTCTGGGTGTGCTACTTTGCCCTAGAGCTGAAAGGCACAACGTGCAGGCTTCTTTCCAAAGGGCGAGTTGGGCCCCACAGCATCTTGCTTCCAGCTCGTTGGGAAGCTAAGAAACAACTCGCTCTGCACAGTGCTCTTACAGCCTACTGGGAACATCTATTCCAAAGGCCTGTGAAACGCAGTTTCTTTGCAGGCCTGAACTGGCTGAAGTAGGACTTCTGCTCTGGGTGTGCTACATTGCCCTAGAGCTGAGAGGCACAACGTGCAGGCTTCTTTCCAAAGGTCGAGTTGGGCCCCACAGCATCTTGCTTCCAGCTCTTTTGGAAGCTAAGAAACAACTCGCTCTGCACAGTGCTCTTACAGCCTACCGGGAACATCTCTTACAAAGGCCTGTGAGACGCAGTTTCTTTGCAGGCCTGATCTGGCTGAAGTAGATCTTCTGCTCTGGTTGCGCCACATTGGCCTAGAACTGAAAGCTACAACGTGCAATCTGCTTTCCAAAGGGCGAGTTGGGCCCCAGAGCATCTTGCTTCCAGCTCTTTTGGAAGCTAAGAAACAACTCGCTCTGCACAGTGCTCTTACAGCCTACCGGGAACATCTCTTACAAAGGCCTGTGAAACGCAGTTTCTTTGCAGGCCTGATCTGGCTGAAGTAGAACTTCTGCCCTGGGTGTGCCACATTGCCCTAGAGCTGAAAGGCACAACGTGCGGGCTTCTTGACAAAGGGCGAGTTGGGCCCCAGAGCATCTTGCTTCCAGCTCTTTGGGAAGCTAAGAAACAACTCGCTCTGCACAGTGCTCCTACAGCCTACCGGGAACATCTCTTACAAAGGCCTGTGAAACGCAGTTTCTTTGCAGGCCTGATCTGGCTGAAGTAGAACTTCTGCCCTGGGTGTGCCACATTGCCCTAGAGCTGAAAGGCACAACGTGCAGGCTTCTTAACAAAGGGCGAGTTGGGCGCCAGAGCATCTTGCTTCAACATTTTTGGGAAGGTAAGAAACAACTCGCTCTGCACAGGGCTCTGACAGCCTACCGGGAACATCTCTTACAAAGGCCTGTGAAACGCAGTTTCTTGGCAGGCCTGATCTGGCTGAAGTAGAACTTCTGCCCTGGGTGTGCCACATTGCCCTAGAGCTGAAAGGCACAACGTGCAGGCTTCTTAAAAAAGGGCGAGTTGGGCACCACAGCATCTTGCTTCCAGCTCTTTGGGAAGCTAAGAAACAACTCGCTCTACACAGTGCTCTTACAGCCTACCGGGAGCATGTCTTACAAAGGCCTGTGAAACGCAGTTTCTTTGCAGGCCTGATCTGGCTGAAGTAGAAGTTCTCCTCTGGTTGCGCCACATTGCCCTAGAGCTGAAAGCTACAACGTGCAGTCTGCTTTCCAAAGGGCGAGTTGGGCCCCAGAGCATCTTGCTTCCAGCTCTTTGGGAAGCTAAGAAACAACTCGCTCTGCACAGTGCTCTTACAGCCTACCGGGAACATCTCTTACAAAGGCCTGTGAGACGCAGTTTCTTTGCAGGCCTGATCTGGCTGAAGTAGATCTTCTGCTCTGGTTGCGCCACATTGGCCTAGAAGTGAAAGCTACAACGTGCAATCTGCTTTCCAAAGGGCGAGTTGGGCCCCAGAGCATCTTGCTTCCAGCTCTTTGGGAAGCTAAGAAACAGCTCGCTCTGCACAGTGCTCTTACAGCCTACCGGGAACATCTCTTACAAAGGCCTGTGAAACGCAGTTTCTTTGCAGGCCTGATCTGGCTGAAGTAGAACTTCTGCCCTGGGTGTGCCACATTGCCCTAGAGCTGAAAGGCACAACGTGCGGGCTTCTTGACAAAGGGCGAGTTGGGCCCCAGAGCATCTTGCTTCCAGCTCTTTGGGAAGCTAAGAAACAACTCGCTCTGCACAGTGCTCTTACAGCCTACCGGGAACATCTCTTACAAAGGCCTGTGAAACGCAGTTTCTTTGCAGGCCTGATCTGCCTGAAGGAGAACTTCTGCCCTGGGTGTGCCACATTGCCGTGCAGCTGAATGTTACAACGTGCAGGCTTCTTAACAAAGGGCGAGTTGGGCCCCAGAGCATCTTGCTTCCAGCTCTTTGGGAAGCTAAGAAACAACTCGCTCTGCACAGTGCTCTTACAGCCTACCGGGAACATCTCTTACAAAGGCCTGTGAGACGCAGTTTCTTTGCAGGCCTGATCTGGCTGAAGTAGATCTTCTGCTCTGGTTGCGCCACATTGGCCTAGAACTGAAAGCTACAACGTGCAATCTGCTTTCCAAAGGGCGAGTTGGGCCCCAGAGCATCTTGCTTACCGCTCTTTGGAAAGCTAAGAAACAACTCGCTCTGCACAGTGCTCTTACAGCCTACCGGGAACATCTCTTACAAAGGCCTGTGAAACGCAGTTTCTTTGCAGGCCTGATCTGGCTGAAGTAGAACTTCTGCCCTGGGTGTGCCACATTGCCCTAGAGCTGAAAGGCACAACGTGCAGGCTTCTTAAAAAAGGGCGAGTTGGGCACCACAGCATCTTGCTTCCAGCTCTTTGGGAAGCTAAGAAACAACTCGCTCTACACAGTGCTCTTACAGCCTACCGGGAGCATGTCTTACAAAGGCCTGTGAAACGCAGTTTCTTTGCAGGCCTGATCTGGCTGAAGTAGAACTTCTGCCCTGGGTGTGCCACATTGCCCTAGAGCTGAAAGGCACAACGTGCAGGCTTCTTAACAAAGGGCGAATTGGGCGCCAGAGCATCTTGCTTCAACCTTTTTGGGAAGGTAAGAAACAACTCGCTCTGCACAGGGCTCTGACAGCCTACCGGGAACATCTCTTACAAAGGCCTGTGAAACGCAGTTTCTTGGCAGGCCTGATCTGGCTGAAGTAGAACTTCTGCCCTGGGTGTGCCACATTGCCCTAGAGCTGAAAGGCACAACGTGCAGGCTTCTTAAAAAAGGGCGAGTTGGGCACCACAGCATCTTGCTTCCAGCTCTTTGGGAAGCTAATAAACAGCTCGCTCTACACAGTGCTCTTACAGCCTACCGGGAGCATGTCTTACAAAGGCCTGTGAAACGCAGTTTCTTTGCAGGCCTGATCTGGCTGAAGTAGAACATCTGCTCTGGTTGCGCCACATTGCCCTAGAGCTGAAAGGCACAACGTGCAGGCTTCTTAACAAAGGGCGAGTTGGGCCCCAGAGCATCTTGCTTCCAGCTCTTTGGGAAGCTAAGAAACAACTCGCTCTGCACAGTGCTCTTACAGCCTACCGGGAACATCTCTTACAAAGGCCTGTGAAACGCAGTTTCTTTGCAGGCCTGATCTGCCTGAAGGAGAACTTCTGCCCTGGGTGTGCCACATTGCCGTGCAGCTGAATGTTACAACGTGCAGGCTTCTTAACAAAGGGCGAGTTGGGCCCCAGAGCATCTTGCTTCCAGCTCTTTGGGAAGCTAAGAAACAACTCGCTCTGCACAGTGCTCTTACAGCCTACCGGGAACATCTCTTACAAAGGCCTGTGAGACGCAGTTTCTTTGCAGGCCTGATCTGGCTGAAGTAGATCTTCTGCTCTGGTTGCGCCACATTGGCCTAGAACTGAAAGCTACAACGTGCAATCTGCTTTCCAAAGGGCGAGTTGGGCCCCAGAGCATCTTGCTTCCAGCTCTTTGGGAAGCTAAGAAACAGCTCGCTCTGCACAGTGCTCTTACAGCCTACCGGGAACATCTCTTACAAAGGCCTGTGAAACGCAGTTTCTTTGCAGGCCTGATCTGGCTGAAGTAGAACTTCTGCCCTGGGTGTGCCACATTGCCCTAGAGCTGAAAGGCACAACGTGCGGGCTTCTTGACAAAGGGCGAGTTGAGCCCCAGAGCATCTTGCTTCCAGCTCTTTGGGAAGCTAAGAAACAACTCGCTCTGCACAGTGCTCTTACAGCCTACCGGGAACATCTCTTACAAAGGCCTGTGAAACGCAGTTTCTTTGCAGGCCTGATCTGCCTGAAGGAGAACTTCTGCCCTGGGTGTGCCACATTGCCGTGCAGCTGAATGATACAACGTGCAGGCTTCTTAACAAATGGCGAGTTGGGCCCCAGAGCATCTTGCTTCCAGCTCTTTGGGAAGCTAAGAAACAACTCGCTCTGCACAGTGCTCTTACAGCCTACCGGGAACATATCTTACAAAGGCCTGTGAAACGCAGTTTCTTTGCAGGCCTGATCTGGCTCAAGTAGAACTTCTGCCGTGGGTGTGCCACATTGCCCTAGAGCTGAAAGGCACAACGTGCAGGCTAATTAACAAAGGGCGAGTTGGGCCCCAGAGCATCTTGCTTCCAGCTCTTTGGGAAGCTAAGAAACAACTCGCTCTGCACAGTGCTCTTACAGCCTACCGGGAACATGTCTTACAAAGGCCTGTGAAACGCAGTTTCTTTGCAGGCCTGATCTGGCTGAAGTAGAAGTTCTGCTCTGGTTGGGCCACATTGCCCTAGAGCTGAAAGCTACAACGTGCAGTCTGCTTTCCAAAGGGCGAGTTGGGCCCCAGAGCATCTTGCTTCCAGCTCTTTGGGAAGCTAAGAAACAACTCGCTCTGCACAGTGCTCTTACAGCCTACCGGGAACATGTCTTACCAAGGCCTGTGAAACGCAGTTTCTTTGCAGGCCTGATCTGGCTGAAGTAGAACTTCTGCCCTGGGTCTGCCACATTGCCCTAGAGCTGAAAGGCACAACGTTCAGGCTTCTTAACAAATGGCGAGTTGGGCCCCAGAGCATCTTGCTTCCAGCTCTTTGGGAAGCTAAGAAAGAACTCGCTCTGCACAGTGCTCTTACAGCCTACCGGGAACATCTCTTACAAAGGCCTGTGAAACACAGTTTCTTTGCAGGCCTGATCTGGCTGAAGTAGAATTTCTGCCCTGGGTGTGCAACATTGCCCTAGAGCTGAAAGGCACAACGTGCAGGCTTCTTAACAAAGGGCGAGTTGGGCCCCACAGCATCTTGCTTCCAGCTCTTTGGGAAGCTGAGAAACAACTCGCTCTGCACAGTGCTCTTACAGCCTATCGGGAACATCTCTTACAAAGGCCTGTGAAATGCTGTTTCTTTGCAGGCCTGATCTGGCTGAAGTAGAACTTCTGCCCTGGGTGTGCCACATTGCCCTAGAGCTGAAAGGCACAACGTGCAGGCTTCTTAACAAAGGGCGAATTGGGCCCCAGAGCATCTTGCTTCCAGCTCTTTGGGAAGCTAAGAAACAACTCGCTCTGCACAGTGCTCTTACAGCCTACCGGGAACATCTCTTACCAAGGCCTGTGAAACGCACTTTCTTTGCAGGCCTGATCTGGCTGAAGTTGAACTTCTGCCGTGGGTGTGCCACATTGCCCTAGAGCTGAAAGGCACAACGTGCAGGCTTCTTAACAAAGGGCGAGTTGGGCCCCAGAGCATCTTGCTTCCAGCTCTTTGGGAAGCTAAGAAACAACTCGCTCTGCACAGTGCTCTTACAGCCTACCGGGAACATCTCTTACAAAGGCCTGTGAAACGCAGTTTCTTTGCAGGCCTGATCTGCCTGAAGGAGAACTTCTGCCCTGGGTGTGCCACATTGCCGTGCAGCTGAATGTTACAACGTGCAGGCTTCTTAACAAAGGGCGAGTTGGGCCCCAGAGCATCTTGCTTCCAGCTCTTTGGGAAGCTAAGAAACAACTCGCTCTGCACAGTGCTCTTACAGCCTACCGGAAACATGTCTTACAAAGGCCTGTGAAACGCAGTTTCTTTGCAGGCCTGATCTGGCTGAAGTAGAAGTTCTGCTCTGGTTGCGTCACATTGCCCTAGAGCTGAAAGCTACAACGTGCAGTCTGCTTTCCAAAGGGCGAGTTGGGCCCCAGAGCATCTTGCTTCCAGCTCTTTGGGAAGCTAAGAAACAACTCGCTCTGCACAGTGCTCTTACAGCCTACCGGGAACATCTCTTACAAAGGCCTGTGAGATGCAGTTTCTTTGCAGGCCTGATCTGGATGAAGTAGAACTTCTGCCCTGGGTGTGTCACGTAGCCCTAGAGCTGAAAGGCACAACGTGCAGGCGTCTTAACAAAGGGCGAGTTGGGCCCCAGAGCATCTTCCTTGCAGCTCTTTGGGAAGCTAAGAAACAACTCACTCTGCACAGTGCTCTTACAGCCTACCGGGAACATCTCTTAAAAAGCCCTGTGAAACGCAGTTTCTTGGCAGGCCTGATCTGGCTGAAGTAGAACTTCTGCTCTGGGTGTGCCACATTGCCCTAGAGCTGAAATGCACAACGTGGAGGCTTCTTAACAAAGGGCGAGTTGGGCCCCAGTGCATCTTGCTTTCAGCTCTTTGGGAAGCTAAGAAACAACTCACTCTGCACAGTGCTCTTACAGCCTACCGGGAACATCTCTTACAAAGGCCTGTGAAACGCAGTTTCTTTGCAGGCCTGATCTGGCTGAAGTAGAACTTCTGCTCTGGGTGTGCCACACTGCCCTAGACCTGAAAGCTACAACGCGCAGTCTCCTTTCCAATGTGAGAGTAGGGCCCCAGAGCATCTTGCTTCCAGCTCTTTGGGAAGCTAAGAAACAACTCGCTCTGCACACTGTTCTTACAGCCTACCGGGAACATCTCTTACAACGGCCTGTGAAACATAGTTTCCTTGCAGGCCTGCTCTGGCTGAAGTAGAACTTCTGCTCTGGGTGTGCCACATTGCCCTAGAGCTGAAAGGCACAACGTGCAGGCTTCTTTCCAAAGGGCGAGTTGGGCACCACAGCATCTTGCTTCCAGCTCTTTGGGAAGCTAAGAAACAACTCGCTCTGCACAGTGCTCTTACAGCCTACCGGGAACATCTCTTCCAAAGGCCTGTGAAACGCAGTTTCTTTGCAGGCCTGATCTGGCTGAAGTAGGACTTCTGCTCTGGGTGTGCTACTTTGCCCTAGAGCTGAAAGGCACAACGTGCAGGCTTCTTTCCAAAGGGCGAGTTGGGCCCCACAGCATCTTGCTTCCAGCTCTTTGGGAAGCTAAGAAACAACTCGCTCTGCACAGTGCTCTTACAGCCTACCGGGAACATGTCTTACAAAGGCCTGTGAGATGCAGTTTCTTTGCAGGCCTGATCTGGCTGAAGTAGAACTTCTGCTCTGGGTGTGCCACATTGCCCTAGAGCTGAAAGCTACAACGTGCAGTCTGCTTTCCAAAGGGCGAGTTGGGCCCCAGAGCATCTTGCTTCCAGCTCTTTGGGAAGCTAAGAACAACTCGCTCTGCACAGTGCTCTTACAGCCTACCGGGAACATCTCTTACCAAGGCCTGTGAAACGCAGTTTCTTTGCAGGCCTGATCAGGCTGAAGTAGAACTTCTGCTCTGGGTGCGGCACATAGGCCTAGATCTGAAAGGTACAACGTGCAGTCTGCTTAACAAAGGGCGAGTTGGGCCCCAGAGCATCTTGCTTCCAGCTCTTTGGGAAGCTAAGAAACAACTCGCTCTGCACAGTGCTCTTACAGCCTACCGGGAACATCTCTTACAAAGGCCTGTGAAACGCAGTTTCTGTGCAGGCCTGATCAGGCTGAAGTAGAACTTCTGCCCTGGGTGTGGCACATTGCCCTAGAGCTGAAAGGCACAACGTGCAGGCTTCTTAACAAAGGGCACGTTGGGCCCCAGAGCATCTTGCTTCCAGCTCTTTGGGAAGCTAAGAAACAACTCGCTCTGCACAGTGCTCTTACAGCCTAGCGGGAACATCTCTTACAAAGGCCTGTGTGATGCAGTTTCTTTGCAGGCCTGATCTGGCTGCAGTAGAACTCCTGCTCAGGTTGCTCCACATTGCCTTAGAGCTGAAAGGCACAACGTGCAGGCTTCTTAACAAAAGGCGAGTTGGGCCCCAGAGCATCTTGCTTCCAGCTCATTGGGAAGCTAAGAAACAACTCGCTCTGCACAGTGCTCTTACAGCCTACCGGGAACATCTCTTACAAAGGCCTGTGAAACGCAGTTTCTTTGCAGGACTGATAAGGCTGAAGTAGAATTCTACCCTGGGTGAGCCACATTGCCCTAGAGCTGAAAGGCACAACGTGCAGGCTTCTTAACAAAGGGCGAGTTGTGCCCCAGAGCATCTTCCTTCCAGCTCTTTGGGAAGCTAAGAAACAACTCGCTCTGCACAGTGCTCTTACAGCCTACCGGGAACATCTCTTACAAAGGCCTGTGAAACACGGTTACCTTGCAGGCCTGATCTGCCTGAAGTAGAACTTCTGCCCTGGGTGTGCCACATTGCCCTAGAGCTGAAAGGCACAACGTGCAGGCTTCTTAACAAAGGGCGAGTTGGGCCTCAGAGCATCTTCCTTCCAGCTCTTTGGGAAGCTAAGAAACAACTCGCTCTGCACAGTGCTCTTACAGCCTACCGGGAACATCTCTTACAAAGGCCTGTGAAACGCACTTTCTTTGCAGGCCTGATCAGGCTGAGGTAGAACTTCTGCCCTAAGTGTGGCACCTAGCCCTAGAGCTGAAAGGCACAACGTGCAGGCTTCTTTCCAAAGGGCGAGTTGGGCCCCACAGCATCTTGCTTCCAGCTCTTTGGGAAGCTAAGAAACAACTCGCTCTGCACAGTGCTCTTACAGCCTAGTGGGAACATCTCTTCCAAAGGCCTGTGAAACGCAGTTTCTTTGCAGGCCTGATCTGGCTGAAGTAGGACTTCTGCTCTGGGTGTGCTGCTTTGCCCTAGAGCTGAAAGGCACAACGTGCAGGCTTCTTTCCAAAGGGCGAGTTGGGCACCACAGCATCTTGCTTCCAGCTCTTTGGGAAGCTAAGAAACAACTCGCTCTGCTCAGTGCTCTTACAGCCTACCGGGAACGTCTCTTCCAAAGGCCTGTGAAACGCAGTTTCTTTGCAGGCCTGATCTGGCTGAAGTAGGACTTGTGCTCTGGGTGTGCTACTTTGCCCTAGAGCTGAAAGGCACAACGTGCAGGCTTCTTTCCAAAGGGCGAGTTGGGCCCCACAGCATCTTGCTTCCAGCTCTTTGGGAAGCTAAGAAACAACTCGCTCTGCACAGTGCTCTTACAGCCTAGTGGGAACATCTCTTCCATAGACCTGTGAAACGCAGTTTCTTTGCAGGCCTGATCTGGCTGAAGTAGGACTTCTGCTCTGGGTGTGCTACTTTGCCCTAGAGCTGAAAGGCACAACGTGCAGGCTTCTTTCCAAAGGGCGAGTTGGGCCCCACAGCATCTTGCTTCCAGCTCTTTGGGAAGCTAAGAAACAACTCGCTCTGCACAGTGCTCTTACAGCCTACCGGGAACATCTCTTCCAAAGGCCTGTGAAACGCAGTTTCTTTGCAGGCCTGATCTGGCTGAAGTAGGACTTCTGCTCTGGGTGTGCTACTTTGCCCTAGAGCTGAAAGGCACAACGTGCAGGCTTCTTTCCAAAGGGCGAGTTGGGCCCCACAGCATCTTGCTTCCAGCTCTTTGGGAAGCTAAGAAACAACTCGCTCTGCACAGTGCTCTTACAGCCTAGTGGGAACATCTCTTCCATAGGCCTGTGAAACGCAGTTTCTTTGCAGGCCTGATCTGGCTGAAGTAGGACTTCTCCTCTGGGTGTGCTACTTTGCCCTAGAGCTGAAAGGCACAACGTGCAGGCTTCTTTCCAAAGGGCGAGTTGGGCCCCACAGCATCTTGCTTCCAGCTCTTTGGGAAGCTAAGAACAACTCGCTCTGCACAGTGCTCTTACAGCCTACGGGGAACATCTCTTCCAAAGGCCTGTGAAACGCAGTTTCTTTGCAGGCCTGATCTGGCTGAAGTAGAACTTCTGCTCTGGGTGTTCTACTTTGCCCTAGAGCTGAAAGGCACAACGTGCAGGCTTCTTTCCAAAGGGCGAGTTGGGCCCCACAGCATCTTGCTTCCAGCTCTTTGGGAAGCTAAGAAACAACTCGCTCTGCACAGTGCTCTTACAGCCTACCGGGAACATCTCTTCCAAAGGCCTGTGAAACGCAGTTTCTTTGCAGGCCTGATCTGGCTGAAGTAGGACTTCTGCTCTGGGTGTGCTACTTTGCCCTAGAGCTGAAAGGCACAACGTGCAGGCTTCTTTCCAAAGGGCGAGTTGGGCCCCACAGCATCTTGCTTCCATCTCTTTGGGAAGCTAAGAAACAACTCGCTCTGCACAGTGCTCTTACAGCCTAGTGGGAACATATTTTCCAAAGGCCTGTGAAACGCAGTTTCTTTTGCAGGCCTGATCTGGCTGAAGTAGGACTTCTGCTCTGGGTGTGCTACTTTGCCCTAGAGCTGAAAGGCACAACGTGCAGGCTTCTTTCCAAAGGGCGAGTTGGGCCCCACAGCATCTTGCTTCCAGCTCTTTGGGAAGCTAAGAAACAACTCGCTCTGCACAGTGCTCTTACAGCCTAGTGGGAACATCTCTTCCATAGGCCTGTGAAACGCAGTTTCTTTGCAGGCCTGATCTGGCTGAAGTAGGACTTCTGCTCTGGGTGTGCTACTTTGCCCTAGAGCTGAAAGGCACAACGTGCAGGCTTCTTTCCAAAGGGCGAGTTGGGCCCCACAGCATCTTGCTTCCAGCTCTTTGGGAAGCTAAGAAACAACTCGCTCTGCACAGTGCTCTTACAGCCTACCGGGAACATCTCTTCCAAAGGCCTGTGAAACGCAGTTTCTTTGCAAGCAATACGTA
>NW_027228093.1:0-10677 GCF_037783145.1 Equus przewalskii
GGAACAACCTGCCAGACACGCCAAAATCACCTGCGTGTTATGCCAGAACCACTTGGAGGACTCTCTGGGATGACCTGCCGGGCATGCCGGAACCACCTCTCAGACGTGCCAGAACCATGTGGCGGACAGTCCGGAATCACCTGTTGGGCATGCGCAACCACCTCTGAGACGTACCAGAACCACATGCCGTGCAGGCTGGAACCACCTACCGGACAGACCGGAATCACCTTTCGGGCATGCCGGAACCACCTGTCAGATGTGCCAGAAACACGTGCCGGAGACGCCGGAAGCACCTGCCAAGCACGTTGGAACCACCTGCTCAACTCGCCTGAACCACCTGCCGGACATGCCAAAATCACCTGCCGACTATGCCAGAACCACTTGGCGAACACTCCGGAATCACTTGCCGGGCATGCAGGAACCACCTCTCAGACATGCCAGAACCCCGTGCCAATGACCCCGGAAGCACCAGCCGAGCACGCCGGAACCACCTGCTCGACTCGCCAGAACCACCTGCCGATCACGCAAAAATCACCTGCCGGCTACGCCACAACCAGTTGGTGAACACTTTGGAATCACCTGCCAGGCTTGCTGGAACCACCTGCCAGTCATGCCAAAATCACCTGCCAACTACGCCAGAACCGCTTGGCGGACACTGCGGAAACACCTGTCGGGCCGGCTGGAACCACATCTCAGACGTGCCAGAAACGTGTTCATGAGATGCTGGAACCACACCCCGAACAGACGGATACCACCTGCCAGAACCGCCTGAACCACCTGCCGAGCACGCCGGAACCACCTGCTCGACTCACCGGTACCACCTCCCTGACACGCCAAAATCACCTGCTGGGTATGCCAGAACCACTTGGCGGACACTCCGGAATCATCTGCCGGACATGCCGGAACCAGCTCTCAGACACACCAGAACCAAGTGCCGGAGACGCCGGAAGCACCTGCCGAGCATGCCGGAGCCACCTGCTCGACTCGCCAGAAACACCTGCCGGACACGCCAAAATCACCTGCCGGGTATGCCAGAACCACCTGGCGGACACTACGGAATCACCTGCCGCGCATGCCGGAAGCACGTGCCAGACACGCCGGAAACACCTACCGGACAGACCGGAACCACCTGCCAAGAACGCCGGAGCCACCTGTTCGACTCGCTGGAACCACCTGCCGGACAGGCCAATATCAACTGCTGGCTATGCCAGAACCACCTGGGGGACAGTCCGGGATCACCTGCCAGCCATGGCGGAACCACCTCTCAGACGTACCAGAACCACCTGCCGGAGAAGCTGGAAACACGTCCTGGACAGACTGGAACCACGTGACGCCCATGCCTGAACCACCTGCCGAGCACGGCGGAACCACCTGCCGGACACGCCAAAATCACCTGTGGGCTATGCCAGAACCACTTGGACGACTCTCCAAAATGACCTGCCGGGCATGTTGGAACCACCTCTCAGACGTGCCAGAAGCACGTGGCGGACAGTCCGGAATCACCTGTTGGGCATACGCAACCACCTCTGACACGTACCAGAACCACGTGCCGTGCACGCCGGAACCACCTACCGGACAGACCGGAATCAACTTTTGGGCATGCCGGAACCACCAGTCAGATGTGCCAGAAACACGTGCCGGAGACGCCGGAAGCACCTGCCGAGCACGTCGCAACCACCTGCTCAACTCGCCTGAACCACCTGCCGGACACGCCAAAATCACCTGCCCGCTACACCAGCACCACTTCGGGGACAAGCCGGAATCACGTGAGGGGCATGCCGGCACAGCCTCTCAGACTGAACCTCGTGCCGGACACCACAGAACCACCTGCCGGACAGACCGGAACCACCTGCCGGACACGCCGGAACCACCGGCTCGACCCGCCGGAACGACCGCTGGACATGCAAACTCACCTGCCGGCTACGCCGGAAACACTTGGCGAACACTCCGGAATCACCTGCCGGGCATGCCGGAACCACCTCTCAGATATGCCAGAACCACGTGCCAATGACCCCGGAAGCACCTGCCGAGCACGCCGGAACCACCTGCTCGACTCGCCAGAACCACCTGCCGGACACGCAAAAATCACCTGCCGGCTACGCCACAACCAGTTGGGGAACACTTCGGAATCACCTGCCGGGCTTGCTGGAACCACCTGCCGGTCATGCCAAAATCACCTGCCAACTACGCCAGTACCACTTGGCGGACACTGTGGAAACACCTGTCGGGCCGGCCGGAACCACATCTCAGACGTGCCAGAACCATGTGCATGAGATGCTGGAACCACACCCCGAACAGACGGAAAACACCAGCCAGACCCGTGTGAACAACCTGCCGAGCACGCTGGAGCCACCTGCTCGACTCGCCGGAACCACCTACCTGACATGCCAAAATCACCAGCCGGGTATGCCAGAACCACTTGGCGGACACTCCGGAATCATCTGCCGGACATGCCGGAACCAGCTCTCAGACACACCAGAACCACGTGCTGGAGACGCCGGAAGCACCTGCCGAGCCTGCCGGAGCCACCTGCTCGACTCGCCAGAAACACCTGCCGGACACGCCAAAATCACCTGCCGGGTACGCCAGAACCACCTGGCGGACACTCCGAAATCACCTGTCGCGCATGCCGGAACCACCTCTCAGACGTGCCGGAAGCACGTGCCGGACACGCCGGAATCACCTACCGGACAGACCGGAACCACCTGCTGAGCACGCCAGAGCCACCTGTTTGACTCGCTGGAACCACCTGCCGGACAGGCCAATATCAACTGCTGGCTATGCCAGAACCACCTGGGGGACGGTCCGGAATCACCTGCCAGCCATGGCGGAACCACCTCTCAGACGTACCAGAACCACCTGCCGGAGAAGCTGGAAACACGTCCTGGACAGTCTGGAACCACCTGCCGGCCAAGCCTGAACCAGCTGCCAAGCACAACGGAACAACCTGCCAGACACGCCAAAATCACCTGCGTGTTATGCCAGAACCACTTGGAGGACTCTCTGGGATGACCTGCCGGGCATGCCGGAACCACCTCTCAGACGTGCCAGAACCATGTGGCGGACAGTCCGGAATCACCTGTTGGGCGTGCGCAACCACCTCTGAGACGTACCAGAACCACATGCCGTGCAGGCTGGAACCACCTACCGGACAGACCGGAATCACCTTTCGGGCATGCCGGAACCACCTGTCAGATGTGCCAGAAACACGTGCCGGAGACGCCGGAAGCACCTGCCAAGCACGTTGGAACCACCTGCTCAACTCGCCTGAACCACCTGCCGGACATGCCAAAATCACCTGCCGACTATGCCAGAAGCACTTGGCGAACACTCCGGAATCACTTGCCGGGCATGCAGGAACCACCTCTCAGACATGCCAGAACCCCGTGCCAATGACCCCGGAAGCACCAGCCGAGCACGCCGGAACCACCTGCTCGACTCGCCAGAACCACCTGCCGATCACGCAAAAATCAGCTGCCGGCTACGCCACAACCAGTTGGTGAACACTTTGGAATCACCTGCCAGGCTTGCTGGAACCACCTGCCAGTCATGCCAAAATCACCTGCCAACTACGCCAGAACCGCTTGGCGGACACTGCGGAAACACCTGTCGGGCCGGCTGGAACAAATCTCAGACGTGCCAGAAACGTGTTCATGAGATGCTGGAACCACACCCCGAACAGACGGATACCACCTGCCAGAACCGCCTGAACCACCTGCCGAGCACGCCGGAACCACCTGCTCGACTCACCGGTACCACCTCCCTGACACGCCAAAATCACCTGCTGGGTATGCCAGAACCACTTGGCGGACACTCCGGAATCATCTGCCGGACATGCCGGAACCAGCTCTAAGACACACCAGAACCAATTGCCGGAGACGCCGGAAGCACCTGCCGAGCATGCCGGAGCCACCTGCTCGACTCGCCAGAACACCTGCCGGACACGCCAAAATCACCTGCCGGCTACGCCACAACCAGTTGGGGAACACTTCGGAATCACCTGCCGGGCTTGCTGGAACCACCTCCCGGTCATGCCAAAATCACCTGCCAACAACGCCAGTACCACTTGGCGGACACTGTGGAAACACCTGTCGGCCGGCCGGAACCACATCTCAGACGTGCCAGAACCATGTGCATGAGATGCTGGAACCACACCCCGAACAGACGGAAAACACCTGCCAGACCCGTGTGAACAACCTGCCGAGCACGCTGGAGCCACCTGCTCGACTCGCCGGAACCACCTACCTGACATGCCCAAATCACCAGCCGGGTATGCCAGAACCACTTGGCGGACACTCCGGAATCATCTGCCGGACATGCCGGAACCAGCTCTCAGACACACCAGAACCACGTGCCGGAGACGCCGGAAGCACCTGCCGAGCCTGCCGGAGCCACCTGCTCGACTCGCCAGAAACACCTGCCGGACACGCCAAAATCACCTGCCGGGTACGCCAGAACCACCTGGCGGACACTCCGAAATCACCTGTCGCGCATGCCGGAACCACCTCTCAGACGTGCCGGAAGCACGTGCCGGACACGCCGGAATCACCTACCGGACAGACCGGAACCACCTGCTGAGCACGCCAGAGCCACCTGTTTGACTCGCTGGAACCACCTGCCGGACAGGCCAATATCAACTGCTGGCTATGCCAGAACCACCTGGGGGACGGTCCGGAATCACCTGCCAGCCATGGCGGAACCACCTCTCAGACGTGCCAGAACCACCTGCCGGAGAAGCTGGAAACACGTCCTGGACAGTCTGGAACCACCTGCCGGCCAAGCCTGAACCACCTGCCAAGCACAACGGAACAACCTGCCAGACACGCCAAAATCACCTGTGGGCTATGCCAGAACCACTTGGACGACTCTCCAAAATCACCTGCCGTGCATGTTGGAACCACCTCTCACACGTGCCAGAAGCACGTGGCGGACAGTCCGGAATCACCTGTTGGGCATACGCAACCACCTCTGACAAGTACCAGAACCACGTGCCGTGCACGCCGGAACCACCTACCGGACAGACCGGAATCAACTTTTGGGCATGCCGGAACCACCAGTCAGATGTGCCAGAAACCCGTGCCGGAGACGCCGGAAGCACCTGCCGAGCACGTCGCAACCACCTGCTCAACTCGCCTGAACCACCTGCCGGACACGCCAAAATCACCTGCCCGCTACACCAGCACCACTTCGGGGACAAGCCGGAATCACGTGAGGGGCATGCCGGCACAGCCTCTCAGACTGAACCTCGTGCCGGACACCACAGAACCACCTGCCGGACAGACCGGAACCACCTGCCGGACACGCCGGAACCACCGGCTCGACCCGCCGGAACGACCGCTGGACATGCAAACTCACCTGCCGGCTACGCCGGAAACACTTGGCGAACACTCCGGAATCACCTGCCGGGCATGCCGGAACCACCTCTCAGATATGCCAGAACCACGTGCCAATGACCCCGGAAGCACCTGCCGAGCACGCCGGAACCACCTGCTCGACTCGCCAGAACCACCTGCCGGACACGCAAAAATCACCTGCCGGCTACGCCACAACCAGTTGGGGAACACTCCGGAATCACCTGCCGGGCTTGCTGGAACCACCTGCCGGTCATGCCAAAATCACCTGCCAACTACGCCAGTACCACTTGGCGGACACTGTGGAAACCCCTGTCGGGCCGGCCGGAACCACATCTCAGACGTGCCAGAACCATGTGCATGAGATGCTGGAACCACACCCCGAACAGACGGAAAACACCTGCCAGACCCGTGTGAACAACCTGCCGAGCACGCTGGAGCCACCTGCTCGACTCGCCGGAACCACCTACCTGACATGCCCAAATCACCAGCCGGGTATGCCAGAACCACTTGGCGGACACTCCGGAATCATCTGCCGGACATGCCGGAACCAGCTCTCAGACACACCAGAACCACGTGCCGGAGACGCCGGAAGCACCTGCCGAGCATGCCGGAGCCACCTGCTCGACTCGCCAGAAACACCTGCCGGACACGCCAAAATCACCTGCCGGGTACGCCAGAACCACCTGGCGGACACTCCGAAATCACCTGTCGCGCATGCCGGAACCACCTCTCAGATGTGCCGGAAGCACGTGCCGGACACGCCGGAATCATCTACCGGACAGACCGGAACCACCTGCCGAGCACGCCGGAGCCACCTGTTTGACTCTCTGGAACCACCTGCCGGACAGGCCAATATCAACTGCTGGCTATGCCAGAACCACCTGGGGGACGGTCCGGAATCACCTGCCAGCCATGGCGGAACCACCTCTCAGACGTGCCAGAACCATGTGGCGGACAGTCCGGAATCACCTGTTGGGCGTGCGCAACCACCTCTGAGACGTACCAGAACCACATGCCGTGCAGGCTGGAACCACCTACCGGACAGACCGGAATCACCTTTCGGGCATGCCGGAACCACCTGTCAGATGTGCCAGAATCACGTGCCGGAGACGCCGGAAGCACCTGCCAAGCACGTTGGAACCACCTGCTCAACTCGCCTGAACCACCTGCCGGACATGCCAAAATCACCTGCCGACTATGCCAGAACCGCTTGGCAAACACTCCGAAATCACTTGCCGGGCATGCAGGAACCACCTCTCAGACATGCCAGAACCCCGTGCCAATGACCCCGGAAACACCAGCCGAGCACGCCGGAACCACCTGCTCGACTTGCCAGAACCACCTGATGATCACGCAAAAATCACCTGCCGGCTACGCCACAACCAGTTGGTGAACACTTTGGAATCACCTGCCAGGCTTGCTGGAACCACCTGCCAGTCATGCCAAAATCACCTGCCAACTACGCCAGAACCGCTTAGCGGACACTGCGGAAACACCTGTCGGGCCGGCTGGAACCACATCTCAGACGTGCCAGAAACGTGTTCATGAGATGCTGGAACCACACCCCGAACAGACGGAAAACACCTGCCAGACCCTTCTGAACAACCTGCCGAGCACGCCGGAGCCACCTGCTCGACTCGCCGGAACCACCTACCTGACATGCCCAAATCACCAGCCGGGTATGCCAGAACCACTTGGCGGACACTCCGGAATCATCTGCCGGACATGCCGGAACCAGCTCTCAGACACACCAGAACCACGTGCCGGAGACGCCGGAAGCACCTGCCGAGCATGCCGGAGCCACCTGCTCGACTCGCCAGAAACACCTGCCGGACACGCCAAAATCACCTGCCGGGTACGCCAGAACCACATGGCAGACACTCCGAAATCACCTGTCGCGCATGCCGGAACCACCTCTCAGACGTGCCGGAAGCACGTGCCGGACACGCCGGAATGACCTACCGGACAGACCGGAACCACCTGCCGAGCATGCCGGAGCCACCTGTTGGACTCGCTGGAACCACCTGCCGGACAGGCCAATATCAACTGCTGGCTATGCCAGAACCACCTGGGGGACGGTCCGGAATCACCTGCCAGCCATGGCGGAACCACCTCTCAGACGTGCCAGAACCACCTGCCGGAGAAGCTGGAAACACGTCCTGGGCAGTCTGGAACCACCTGCCGGCCAAGCCTGAACCACCTGCCAAGCACAACGGAACAACCTGCCAGACACGCCAAAATCACCTGTGTGTTATGCCAGAACCACTTGGAGGACTCTCTGGGATGACCTGCCGGGCATGCCGGAACCACCTCTCAGACGTGCCAGAACCATGTGGCGGACAGTCCGGAATCACCTGTTGGGCGTGCGCAACCACCTCTGAGACGTACCAGAACCACATGCCGTGCAGGCTGGAACCACCTACCGGACAGACCGGAATCACCTTTCGGGCATGCCGGAACCACCTGTCAGATGTGCCAGAAACACGTGCCGGAGACGCCGGTAGCACCTGCCAAGCACGTTGGAACCACCTGCTCAACTCGCCTGAACCACCTGCCGGACATGCCAAAATCACCTGCCGACTATGCCAGAACCACTTGGCGAACACTCCGGAATCACTTGCCGGGCATGCAGGAACCACCTCTCAGACATGCCAGAACCCCGTGCCAATGACCCCGGAAGCACCAGCCGAGCACGCCGGAACCACCTGCTCGACTCGCCAGAACCACCTGCCGATCACGCAAAAATCACCTGCCGGCTACGCCACAACCAGTTGGTGAACACTTTGGAATCACCTGCCAGGCTTGCTGGAACCACCTGCCAGTCATGCCAAAATCACCTGCCAACTACGCCAGAACCGCTTGGCGGACACTGCGGAAACACCTGTCGGGCCGGCTGGAACCACATCTCAGACGTGCCAGAAACGTGTTCATGAGATGCTGGAACCACACCCCGAACAGACGGATACCACCTGCCAGAACCGCCTGAACCACCTGCCGAGCACGCCGGAACCACCTGCTCGACTCGCCTGAACCACCTGCCGGACACGCCAAAATCACCTGACCGCTACACCAGCAACACTTCGGGGACAAGCCGGAATCACGTGAGGGGCATGCCGGCACAGCCTCTCAGACTGAACCTCGTGCCGGACACCACAGAACCACCTGCCGGACAGACCGGAACCACCTGCCGGACACGCCGGAACCACCGGCTCGACCCGCCGGAACGAACGCTGGACATGCAAACTCACCTGCCGGCTACGCCGGAAACACTTGGCGAACACTCCGGAATCACCTGCCGGGCATGCCGGAACCACCTCTCAGATATGCCAGAACCACGTGCCAATGACCCCGGAAGCACCTGCCGAGCACGCCGGAACCACCTGCTCGACTCGCCAGAACCACCTGCCGGACACGCAAAAATCACCTGCCGGCTACGCCACAACCAGTTGGGGAACACTTCGGAATCACCTGCCGGGCTTGCTGGAACCACCTGCCAGTCATGCCAAAATCACCTGCCAACTACGCCAGAACCGCTTGGCGGACACTGTGGAAACACCTGTCGGGCCGGCTGGAACCACATCTCAGACGTGCCAGAAACGTGTTCATGAGATGCTGGAACCACACCCCAAACAGACGGATACCACCTGCCAGAACCGCCTGAACCACCTGCCGAGCACGCCTGAACCACCTGCTCGACTCACCGGTACCACCTCCTGACACGCCAAAATCACCTGCTGGGTATGCCAGAACCACTTGGCGGACACTCCGGAATCATCTGCCGGACATGCCGGAACCAGCTCTCAGACACACCAGAACCACGTGCCGGAGACGCCGGAAGCACCTGCCGAGCATGCCGGAGCCACCTGCTCGACTCGCCAGAAACACCTGCCGGACACGCCAAAATCACCTGCCGGGTATGCCAGAACCACCTGGCGGACACTACGGAATCACCTGCCGCTCATGCCGGAACCACCTCTCAGACGTGCCGGAAGCACGTGCCAGACACGCCGGAAACAGCTACCGGACAGACCGGAACCACGTGCCAAGAACGCCGGAGCCACCTGTTCGACTCGCTGGAACCACCTGCCGGACAGGCCAATATCAACTGCTGGCTATGCCAGAACCACCTGGGGGACAGTCCGGGATCACCTGCCAGCCATGGCGGAACCACCTCTCAGACGTACCAGAACCACCTGCCGGAGAACCTGGAAACACGTCCTGGACAGACTGGAACCACGTGACGCCCATGCCTGAACCACCTGCCGAGCACGGCGGAACCACCTGCCGGACACGCCAACATCACCTGCGGGCTACGCCAGAACCACTTGGACGACTCTCCAAAATGACCTGCCGGGCATGTTGGAACCACCTCTCAGACGTGCCAGAAGCACGTGGCGGACAGTCCGGAATCACCTGTTGGGCATACGCAACCACCTCTGACACGTACCAGAACCACGTGCTGTGCACGCCGGAACCACCTACCGGACAGACCGGAATCAACTTTTGGGCATGCCGGAACCACCAGTCAGATGTGCCAGAAACACGTGCCGGAGACGCCGGAAGCACCTGCCGAGCACGTCGCAACCACCTGCTCAACTCGCCTGAACCACCTGCCGGACACGCCAAAATCACCTGACCGCTACACCAGCACCACTTCGGGGACAAGCCGGAATCACGTGAGGGGCATGCCGGCACAGCCTCTCAGACTGAACCTCGTGCCGGACACCACAGAACCACCTGCCGGACAGACCGGAACCACCTGCCGGACACGCCGGAACCACCGGCTCAACCCGCCGGAACGACCGCTGGACATGCAAACTCACCTGCCGGCTACGCCGGAAACACTTGGCGAACACTCCGGAATCACCTGCCGGGCATGCCGGAACCACCTCTCAGATATGCCAGAACCACGTGCCAATGACCCCGGAAGCACCTGCCGAGCACGCCGGAACCACCTGCTCGACTCGCCAGAACCACCTGCCGGACACGCAAAAATCACCTGCCGGCTACGCCACAACCAGTTGGGGAACAGTTCGGAATCACCTGCCGGGCTTGCTGGAACCACCTGCCGTTCATGCCAAAATCACCTGCCAACTACGCCAGTACCACTTGGCGGACACTGTGGATACACCTGTCGGGCCGGCCGGAACCACATCTCAGATGTGCCAGAATCATGTGCATGAGATGCTGGAACCACACCCCGAACAGACGGAAAACACCTGCCAGACCCGTCTGAACAACCTGCCGAGCACCTACCTGACATGCCCAAATCACCAGCTGGGTATGACAGAACCACTTGGCGGACACTCCGGAATCATCTGCC